>NC_079519.1:26373052-26570477 GCF_000801105.2 Raphanus sativus | reverse complement strand
AGATGGTGACTTAGATAACACCCAACAATTAGTAGTGATAGTGACTTCATAGACATTTGGTGTGGTAAACCAAACTTTGTGTGTGGACCTTTGATTGGTACCCCTCCTAGATTAATTACAACCACTAAATATTTCCTTTTCTAGTAGTTATTCCATTATTTACTCATTGGATATGTCTTTTCAGGACTATACCGGTCATGACGTTACGGCCGCTAACTTCTACGCGGTACTCCTAGGCGACAAGGAGGCTGTCACAGGTGGAAGCGGTAAGGTCATCGCTAGCAAGGCCAACGATCACATTTTTGTATATTACTCTGATCATGGTGGTCCCGGAGTTCTTGGTAACTTCACTAACCTTTAAGTGTTCAAGAAAACTTTCTAAGGGTTACACCTTGCAATGGATTGTTTATAGTGGCCTGTTATTCATTTAATTTTCGGTTGTTAGGGATGCCAAACAAGCCTTACCTTTATGCTGCTGATTTTATTGAAACACTTAAGAAGAAGCATGCTGCCGGAACATACAAAGAGATGGTAAAATATAGTAGGCCAAATTAATTTCTTGATCGATTTATAATTGGTTTCCTAAAGTTAATGGCAATATTATGATACTTGTATAAACATAATTGTGATGATGCAATGTAGGTTATGTACGTAGAAGCATGTGAAAGCGGGAGTATATTCGAGGGTATAATGCCTAAGGACTTGAACATTTACGTAACAACGGCTTCAAATGCACAAGAGAGTAGTTACGGAACCTATTGTCCCGGCATGAATCCATCTCCCCCAACCGAATACATCACTTGCTTAGGAGATTTATATAGCGTTGCTTGGATGGAAGACAGGTATATATATTATATACATTTTATTATGAAATATTTTTATGTGCGCATCTATATTTTCGTATATTTGTTGTGATTCGTTTGCAGTGAGACACACAACTTAAAGAAAGAGACTGTAAAGCAACAATACCAAACGGTACATGAAATTTTAGTCTCAACCCGTTTAGTCAATTGTTGGTTTGAGAATGCTAAACTATATAGCGGGTCTTTTATCCCGGTGTGTAGGTGAAGATGCGGACATCAAACTACAATACCTATTCCGAAGGCTCCCATGTGATGGAATACGGTAACAACAGTATTAAGTCGGAGAGGCTTTATCTATACCAAGGTTTCGATCCAGACACTGTTAATCTCCCTCCTAACGAGTTACCAGTGAAGTCACCTGTGGGAGTTGTTAACCAACGCGACGCAGACCTTCTGTTCCTTTGGCACATGGTATTGGTCTTTTCTGTTTTGCTTATTTTTGGTTCTCTAAATCAGCCGTAAAGATTTGGTTTGCTTACACCATATTGGCTTTGGGTTTACAGTACCGAACATCGGAAGATGGGTCAAGGAAGGATGAGATATTGAAGGAATTAACTGAGACAACAAGGCACAGAAAACATTTGGACACAAGTGTGGAATTGATAGGCACGGTTCTGTTTGGTCCCACGACAAACTTTCTTAACTTAGTCAGAGAACCCGATTTGCCATTGGTCGACGATTGGGAATGTCTTAAGTCAGAGGTAAGAGTTTCACAATCCTTAAAATTTTATTTAACACATAATAATGTTAAAGGGGTTGGCTATAAAATGTACTTGGAACTTCGTAGGTACGTGTATTTGAAATGCATTGTGGATCACTAACGCAATACGGGATGAAACATATGAGAGCGTTTGCAAACATTTGTAACAACGGTGTCTCAAAGGAGCTGGTGGAGGAAGCTTCCGCTGCAGCATGCGATGGTTATGAGGCTCGCGTCATGTGGCGACCGTCTGTTGTAGGCTATAGCGCTTGAAAGTCATGATCTTTTAAGTGTTTTCGAGTATGTTAAGATGGTCTCAAAATAAAATAAATGTTTTTATTTTGCTAGGGTAGGTATGTAAATACCAATAAGGTTTTTCTTCCTCCGTTTTCGTGTTGTGTTTTGTTGTCTCGTTTTGTTTGGGGTTTTGTATTTTCTCTCCTATTAGCGTTACCTAGCTATACTGCATTATGTTTACAAAAGGCCGATGACAACGTTCTGGATATGATTATCGGCATAAAAGATAAATGGCGCTTCATTATCTAGTTGGCTTCTTTTTATCAACTCAAGATTGAATTATAGCTAAAATAATGTAAATCCGTTGTTTCATTTTCTCAGTCAGATAATATGTTGTCACAAATTTAAATATAACACTAATCTACAAATTTGCCAGCCATACAGATTCCCACTCAGTTATGTTTTTCTAAGAAAAACAATATGCTGATTTTGTACAAGCTTTCTTGATAGAAAACAAAAATGAAATGGAACAAGGACAGGGAGAAAAGAAAGCAAAAAAAAGAAGAAGTGAAAAGTATTCATAGAGATCGAGTTGGCTTCTCTCTCATACTAGCGTAACAATGTTCTAAATTATGAGCTCACGATACAAAATCAAAATGAAGACCTCTCTGCAATATGTATAGATATTTTTCACTCTTACTTATACGGTATGACCGGTCTATTCTTTCAAAAGTTCTTCAATATCATTGACATTCATGTTTCTTTGGAAGTAAATATTTTTGGTCAAAATGGGTTAAAATTAGTTGATGTATCCAAACCAAACCAATCCATGGATCTTAATGAGTTAGAATTTTGGTTGTTAATGGATAAATGGTTTTAGTGGGTTAGTGGATTTAGTGAATTGGGTTAATATTGTTTTGGATTAAAGTGGGTTAATGAATTATCCAATCCAATTTATATGTATAGTTATGTGTAAGTTATATAATATAATTAACAATATAACATAATTTATTTATTGATATGATTTTTATATTTAAAATATTGATTTTAGCAATTTAATATTTTATTTAAAGTTAAAGTTTTTTTCATTTTTATCGAAATTGATAATTTTTACGTTTTTGTTAATATACTTACTACTTATTTTAAAGAGTAAAATAAAAAAATTTAAAAGTAATATACTTAAAATTCTAAATATTTTCATATTATTTTAAAACGGACATTTAAATTAAATTTTATAAAAAATAAATATATTTATGGTTTTTTGGTATACAATCGAAAAAAGTCAGCGAATATATTAACTGCACCAAATCAAAGTAAATATAGTTTTAATATGGTACTTACTGTAATCGATTGTATTCCTTGATTATCAATGTACATCATGAGGTAATATATACACAAGGTAGTTGTGCTGTTGCACGATTACAGGAGAGCTAGTATAACAACTTATGAGATCCAAGAATATCGGAAGAGTTTGTTGGCATATTCTATCACTCCCCCTCAGTCGAAGCGTTGGGTGATCGAACGGAGAGACTGTTCTTGAATTCGTTGAAGATAGCTGTTGGCAATCCTTTTGTGAAAATGTCTGCAAACTGAGAGGAGGATGGAACATGTAGCACACGAACCTGTCCCATAGCAACCTTTTCGCGAACAAAATGAATATCAATCTCCACATGTTTTGTTCTTTGGTGTTTAACCGGGTTGTTGGAGAGGTAGACGGCGCTGATGTTGTCGCAGTAGACGAGGGTTGCTGTGGTCAGTGGGCATCCTAGCTCAAGCAAAAGGTTGCGTATGTAACAAGTCTCGGCAACAACGTTTGCTACACCCTTGTATTCCGCCTCAGCACTTGAACGTGAGACAGTGGGTTGCCGTTTGGATGACCAGGATAAGAGGTTATCTCCCAAGAAGATGCAATAGCCTGAAGTGGAGCGGCGAGTATCCGGGCATCCTGCCCAGTCGGCATCAGTGTAGGATGTCAAGGTCATAGATGTGGATTTGTGAAGTTGGAGACCGTGATCTAGCGTTCCTTTCAGGTAGCGAAGGACGCGTTTGAGGGCGTTGAGATGAGGTAGGCGTGGATCATGCATGTAGAGGCAGAGCTGATGAACTGCATATTGAATGTCAGGTCGAGTCAAGGTGAGGTATTGTAAGGCGCCGACAATGCTTCTGTATTCAGTAGGATTGTGGATACGGTCACCTTCCTCTTGTGACAGCTTTGATTTCAGATCAACTGGTGTGGACACCGGCTTGCAATGCTGCATAGACATACGAGCAAGAAGCTCCTTAGCGTAAGCAGTTTGAGTTAGCATCATACCTTTGGGGGTCCTCTCGATTTTGATCCCAAGGAAATAGGATAATGGTCTCTCATCAGACATCTCAAATTCCTGCTTGAGAAGATTTGTGACAGTTTGTCGTAGAGTTGATGAAGAGGCCGTGAGAAGGATATCATCCACATAAAGAAGAATGAACGCTTGGTCTCTGCCTTTGTTATAGACGAATAGAGAATGATCGCTGTTGCTTTTGATGAAGTCTAGTTTTGCAACGAACTCAGAGAAGCGAGCATTCCAGGCGCGCGGAGCCTGTTTTAAACCATACAAAGCTTTCTCTAGTTTACAAACATAGTTTGGATTAGACTCATCGATCATTCCAGGCGGTTGATGCATGTAGACTGGTTTGTCAAGCCGTCCATGTAGAAAAGCGTTTTTCATGTCGAGTTGATGGACATCCCAGTCGCGTTCCAAGGCCAAATGAAGAACTGATCGGATTGTTACTGGCTTCACCACTGGGGAGAAGGTTTCATCGAAGTCGAGTCCAGCTTCTTGGGACTTGCCGTTGGCAACCAACCTTGATTTGTGCCGTTTGGGTTTGCCTTCTGCATCAAGTTTGTGCTTATATAACCACATAGAACGAATGATGTTAGTGTCAGGTGGTCTAGGTACAAGCTTAAACGTCTCATTCTTAATTAAAGCATCGTACTCATCAGTCATAGACGGATTCCAGTTTGGATCTAAAAGAGCTTTTAAGTGGCTAGTAGGAATTGGTGAAATGGAAGTAGAAAGCAAGGATATGACCTGTTTTTGTTTTCGTGTGCCATCTCTGCTCCGAGTGGTCATAGGATGACGAGGGATAGAAGGAGCAGGAGCAAGGGTCACCGAAGGAATATTTGGTTCAGTGGGAGCGGAAGTAACAGTAGGAATAGACTGAGCAGGAGGACTCTCAAGAATGGATTTAAAGAGAGGAGAGGTTTCAGATTGAGAGTCAAGGAAGTTGTAGGCATCTTTCTTTTCGGCAGGAGGCAGAGCCGTTGGAAAGATCGTTTCATCAAAGACCACGTGACGAGATATGATAATTTTTCTTGTCTTTAGGTCCAAGCAACGATACCCTTTATGATTGGTTGGGTAGCCAAGGAATAAGCAAGGAGAAGAGCGAGCTGCAAGCTTGTGAAGATTAGAATGGTTGATGTTGGGAAAACACAAGCAGCCAAATGTTTTGAGATGGTTATAAGAAGGCTTTTTGTTGAAGAGAACAGAGAATGGCACTTTGTTACCGATAGAGGTGGAAGGCAGAATGTTGAGAAGATGAACAGAGGTATGAAGAGCTTCCACCCAGTAAGAAGGAGAGAGGCGAGCTTGGAACAGAAGAGTTCTTATAGTGTTGTTGATAGTACGAATCATACGCTCGGATCTCCCGTTTTGTTGTGAAGTGTGGGGACAAGAAAAGCGTACAACAATTTCCTTTGGAAGAGAAGAAGTTGTGAAATTGATTGTTGTTGTACTCCCCACCATTATCACATTGGAGCTGCTTTATTTGACATTTGAACTGCGTTTGAACAAAGTTAGTGAAGTGAATGAATTTTGAAAACACTTCAGACTTTTTACGCAAAGGAAACACCCATAAAAAATGTGAGTAGTGATCTAAGAAGAGAACATAATAGCGGATTCCAGTGATAATTGGAATGGGTGATGTCCAAATGTCTGAATGAATCAACTCAAAGGGTGAAGAAACAGTAGAGTTTGATTCATAGAAAGGAAGTTTCAAATGTTTACCCAACTGACAAGCTTCACAAACATTGTGAGAGAGTTGTTTATTACATAAAATTGAACGAGAAGAAATTAAAGATTGAAGAGAGGCTTTATTGACATGTCCGAGCCGTTTGTGCCAGAGAGAAGGAGAGGCATCGGTCATGAGTGCAAGAGGAGCAGTAGCCGGTTTATTGAAATGACTTGGAAGAGAGTAGAGCTCGCCATCACTCTCACTGCGGAGAAGAGTTCTCCTGGTGCTGAGATCCTTTATTGTAAAACCAAAGGGGTCAAATTCAACAGAGCACCAATTATCATTAGTAAACCGACGTACTGAGATAAGATTTTTAATGATATTAGGAGCAACAAGAACATTTTGTAAAGATAGAGAGCGAGAGTTTGTGGGAATAGAAGTGGATCCAAAAGAAGTGATAGGAATTTGAGAACCATCACCGACTATGACCATCTTTCCGGTGCAGTCTTTAAGAACAGAGTTAAGCATACCTGATGATGACGCCAAATGTGCTGTAGCACCTGAATCCATATACCAGTTTGCCGCGCCGGGATCACCGATCGTCATCGTGTTGAAAGCCTGAGCAAAGTCAGTCGTTGGTTGCAGAGGAGCGACGGCCATGTGAGCTTGTGGAGAAGGTGGTGGCTGTGATCCTAAGATTCCTCGTGCGTTTTGCTGATTCCAGGGAGTAGGATACGCTGGCCACTGGTGTGGCATTGGACCAGGATAGTATTGGAGAGGCCACTGCTGATTCCAGTTTGAGTTCCAGTTGTTGTTCCATGGTCGTTGACTGAAGCCACCGCGCCCGCGTCCTCTGTTTTGCTTGCGGTTTCCTCTGTTGAACCTCTGCTGCTGCTGTTGTGGGTATTGTTGTTGCTGCTGCTGCTGCTGCGGTTTGGCTGTGGAGACAGTGAGAACGGATGGCGCTGAGGCATTGTCTGTCGTAGCAGGAGTCTTTTGACATCGTTTCAGACGAGTCTCCTCATTGAGCAACATAGTTTTGGCATTGTCAAATGAAGGAAACGGATCCTTGTGTTTGATAACGTTAATGATGTTATCAAACTTCTCGTTTAGACCATTCAATAGATACATGACGAGATTCTTGTCTGAGACTGGAGCATCTAGATTGGCCAGAAGATCTGATGTAGTTTTCAGTGTTTGGCAGTAATCATGAACTGAACGATCTCCTATCTCGGTGGTGCGTAGATCGTGATCCAATTGAAGCGCCCTAGCCTCCTTGTTGTTCCTGAACTGGTTCTCAATGCGAACCCATATGTCTCTTGCAGTGCCGCCTGGTTTGAACGTGGATCGAAACAGAGGCTGGGTTATCGTGCCGTAAAGCCAAAGCTTGACTAGGCCGTCACGTTTCATCCAAGGAGCGTCATTGTCGTCATCTGGAGTACTGGTGCCATCGATGTGACCAAGTACATCGAACGCAAGGCAGTGTGTGAGGAATAACTCGCGCCAAGCATCATAGTTGTGATCTTCGAAGTCCAAAATCAAAGGAATATGATTTTTGATATTGTTTACTCCGAAGGCTTTTTCTATAGCGTTGGCAGCCATTAGAAGAGTACAGAAGAGGTGAGAAGAAGAGAAAAAAGAAGAGATCGAAGAAAAATCAGACAGAAAGAAAAGGTCTCAAGAGCTTTAGCTCTGATACCATGTAATCGATTGTATTCCTTGATTATCAATGTACATCATGAGGTAATATATACACAAGGTAGTTGTGCTATTGCACGATTACAGGAGAGCTAGTATAACAACTTATGAGATCCAAGAATATCAGAAGAGTTTGTTGGCATATTCTATCACTTACCTTACCAAAACCCGAACTGATGTCATATCGAACATCCCAAAGCAAAACCTATTTTGTTAACCCACTCGATCATGCAAATCACAGGCGACTGGATTTCGATAGTACGGTTTGATACAAACACATAAACCGGAACTAAACCGGTTTTAGGTTTTTTTCTAATTCTCGGTTACCACTCCCATCTGTCGTTTTAGGATTCCGATTCAGAGAGAACAACGGAAACAAAAAAAATCGGAAACGATGCAGAAGAAGCTGATTGCGATGGTGACGGCGAAGAGATTGCACCATCGGAATCTTCCCATTCCCACAACATCTCTCCATTCTTTCACCCATTGCTGCTGCATCTCGTCACGAGCTCTCTCCAGCGTTATCGATCTCCGAGAGAGACTGAGCCGAAACCGTCTCCGCGACCTCGACAACCTCGACGACGCGATCGCTCTGTTCAACGACATGGTCGACGACCAATCTCGCCCCTTCCCTCCAATCATCGACTTCAACAGACTCCTGAACGCCGTCGCCAGGCTGAAGCGCCACGACGCCGCCGCCGTCGTCGTCTCTCTGGGGAGAAAGATGGAAGCTTTAGGGATTCGAAACGATCTCTACACCTTCAACACCTTGATTAACTGTCTCTGTCGCTGTTTCCACCTCTCTCTCGCTTTGTCTCTCGTCGGAAAGATGCTGAAGCTCGGGTATGACCCGGATAGAGTCACGCTCGGGTCTCTCGTCAACGGGTTCTGTCGAGGGAACAGGGTTGATGAAGCTGTGTCGTTCGTTTGTAAGATGGTGGAGTTAGGGTATAGAGTTGACATTGTTGCTTACAACACGATTATTGATAGTATGTGTAAGAGTAGACGAGCTGATGAAGCTCTTAGTTTCTTCAAGGGAGTTGTTGAGAGGAGGAGAGGTGTTGTTAGACCTAATATTGTTACCTACACTTGTCTTGTGAAGGGTCTTTGTAACTCGGGTAGGTGGAGCGACGCGGCGAGGCTGTTGAGCGAGATGATGGAGAGGAAGGTGAGTCCTAACGTGGTTACGTACAGTGCGTTGGTGGATGCGTTTGTGAAGAAAGGGAAGGTTTTGGAGGCTAAGGAGCTGTACGAGGAGATGGTGAGGATGCGTGTGGATCCTGATGTTGTTACTTACAGTTCGTTGATCAATGGGTTTTGTATGGTAGATAGGATAGATGAGGCGAGTGAGATGTTTGATTTGATGGTCGGGAAAGGTTGTTTCCCGGATGTGGTGAGTTACAACACTCTTATCAATGGGTTTTGTAAGTCGAGGAGAGTGGAGGATGGGGTGAGACTGTTCCGGGAGATGTCTGGAAGAGGATTAGTTAGCAATACGGTCACTTACAACACTCTTATCCAAGGGTTTTTTCAAGCGGGGGATGTTGATACGGCTCGGGAGTTTTTTAGTCAGATTGACTCTTTTGGTCTCTCTCCCGATATTTGGACGTATAACATTTTGTTGGGTGGTCTTTGTGACAACGGGGAGCTAGAGAAAGCGTTGGTGGTATTTGAAGATATGCAAAAGAGAGAGATGGATCTTGATATTGTCACATATACTATAATTATCCGAGGGATGTGCGAGGCTGGTAAGGTTGAAGACGCTTGGGGTTTGTTCTGTAGCCTCAGCCGGAAAGGAGTGAAGCCTGATGTTGTAGCGTACACAACAATGATGTCAGGCTTGTGTAGGAAAGGCCTACACTGTGAAATAGATGCATTGTATTTGAAGATGAAAGGAGACGGGCTTATGCTGAATGATGGCACGCTGTGTCTTAGAGATGGTGACATAACTGTATCGGCCGATCTTATCAAAGAAATGTTGAGCCGTGGCTATGCACCACCATCTGTGGGATGCAAAAAAAGTGTTTCTCTCTTGTAATTATTACCGTGGATTTTGCATTTCCACTATGATGTTATGCAGGGGTCCTGTCCTCCTGTCTTGCAAATTCATGTGTTTCAGTGGTGATGAGATCATTGTCACTTGGTATGTCTGAGACATTTGCTTCATCAGAATGGGGAATGGATATATGCTTTTTTTCACGTATCCCTCACTCCAAATTAGAGATTATGCATAACAAAGGGATCCGCCAAAGGGGTTTGTTTGCGCTCTGCCATCATCATCTTCACAAGCAGCGCTATCTATGTTGTGATGAGCTTTCTTCAGCAACCTCCTTCTGATCTCGACGCTTGAGGTGAAATTTCTGTCTACTTATATCAAAATCTCACATTTCTTGGTTCATTTAATTATGTCTTTTGAAATCTATTAGTTTGATTGTTTTTACGACCTGATTGAATTTGGTTCTATTATGTCTGAAATGGTATGCAAAGCTAGATGGTTAAAAGTACTGTTTGGATTTTAGAGTTTAGAAAGATCTTTGAACCTCGAAAATGCGTTCTTATTAATAGGCTTTCTTTGAGTCGTGTAGCTTTATATATTGGTCCCGTTTTATGATAAGGCAAGCTTTTCCAGTTTTAAAGATATAATGTAAGTATCACTTGGCCTTTATCAAGACCAATGGCAAAACAAAACACGCAAACGATCTTTGTTGTTTCTTACTTGTGTGTCTTTTTTTGCACAAATTTGAGATGTAAAGCCTCCCAATGCAGGTACTCAGGAACAGAGGGATGCATGAAAAAGAACGTATTTGACTGATCGGCATGAAGAAAAGTGAGCATCACTAAGTGTACAGATACACAACAAATTTAAAGAACATAATTTCCTTCATGAAAATTCTATGAGCACAAAAGGCAAATTATGGTCAGTGTATACTATCATGCAAACAGTGATTTTTTCTCTCTTCCAGATGTAAGATTCTCACTTGTAAGAGAAATCTTATCTTTTTGTTAATTGACACTCATTTTTACTCGTTGAAGTTCTGCAAATTTTGTTTAAAAATAATAATGCTAATTGTGGTATTCTCTGTTATATATCTTTCGATGGCCCCAGAGCTAAATCATCTTGCGCTCACACTAATCTCATATTCTCTCCTAATAATTAATACTCATTTGCTAACAGCTTCACAGATTTCTCTTTTCACTCATTCTCGAATCTTTTTGTTTTCTGTATCTCTGCGGCGATGGGTAGTTGCTTCTCTGTACCACTGCCATGTGATCAAGTTGTGAATCAAGGCACTCAATGGTTATATACAGATACTTATGAGCTGGGGTTCTAATTGATTACTTCTAAGTTAGATCTGAAGGTAACCCAATAAATCAATTTGATTATGATATTTTCAATTCAACTACTCAAATGTACATTAAAAAAAATTGCCCATTAATTATAGTTTGAATTGGTTACTATTATCGGAAAGTAGTCACATACACAATTCAA
Organism: Raphanus sativus; assembly: GCF_000801105.2. Lineage (NCBI taxonomy): Eukaryota > Viridiplantae > Streptophyta > Magnoliopsida > Brassicales > Brassicaceae > Raphanus > Raphanus sativus. The sequence continues at coordinate 26,559,499 of NC_079519.1, read as the reverse complement.
ATATTTGTGTCAAACCATCCAAACGTATCCGAAAATATCAGAAACACCTAAAATAACATACGTATGTATTTTCAGATTTATATTATACTTTTGGCCACTGAGTATATTACAAGTAACTATTATACGCCTGGTCGATTTCAGGTGGTTATGTGCATATTTTTGACAATCCTAGCTTAGAACAGTAACTCTATCACTCCAGAAAACCAACAGTAACTCTATCACTCTAGAAAACCAATAACTTTACATTATCTGTCTGAAGCTTCTAATGAACATACAGACCCTCCAACCCCTCAAATTTGGATCAAGCCAATGTCCAAAGCAGAAGAAAATCAATATGCATTTCATAGTTTCATGACGATTAGTGATGAAGCACCAAATCGTCCGCTGAGTAAGGACGAATAAAAGCACCGTTCATTTGCCAGACCTCAAACGACGCCATAATGGTGGCATTAAGGGCATTGTTGAACAAGAAGAGCTTAGCAGCTCCATAGATGGCTTCTGTCGGATAAACTCTTGACGTAATACATGTTCTCCCGCCTTGTCCGAATCCTTCTACTATCGAATGATCCACCTACACAAAATTGAAATTCTGATGATATTAAGTAAAAAAGAGCACTAATACTAGATCATAGTATATGGGTTTAAGGATATAATATATTGCCAAGATTCTCATAGTCAATTTCTCCCCTTCTAGGACCGGTACAAAGCTTCCGTACACCGATCGAACCACATCGGTAGCCATGGTAGACCTATTAAAAGACAATATGATCAACAACAATAACTCCAAAAGTCAATATTTTCTTACATTCAAGGATCTACAAGCTATTTTTTTTTTCAAATCTGCATTTAAATAATTTCTTTTTTTTTGAACACAAAATAATTACTTAGTTTGTACTATATAAGAAGATCCTGTTAATACTTTATCAAAAGAAGAAGAATATATTAATATATGGATCGATTTGTCCAAAAAAAAAAAAAAAAAATAATATATGGATCGATTATCTTATTGAGGAATTACTTACCTTAAGGTGTCCGTACAGAAGAAAGTCTTGAGTTTAGAATCTTTTCCTTTAGTCACATAGAAATAAACCGTAGTTTGTTCCGATAAGTTCTCATCAGTAAGAACAGAGAACCCGAAGGGCCCTAAAGAACCACTTACAGTTGAACCTCCGCTTGTTTCGCAGCTGAAGTCGTCTTCAGCCTCCACGGATTCATCTCTAGCGATTTTCTCGAGATCTTCTTTGTTGATCTCGAACTCAGCCTCTATGTCTAGCTCAGCCGTGGAACTGACGTTAACCTGAACCACCGTCTCTGGTTTAACCTTCATTTCGAACTTCTTGCTGCTCAGTCTCAAAGATTCGACTTCTTCAACTGGCCACTGGACTAAGTTCTTCCCCGTTTTCATGTCTAGAGCAACAGTTCTCGGGATGCCCTGCACATGATTTTTAACAAATTTAATCTCTAGCTTGTGTCACAAGTAACTGACACATCAAAACCCTAACTTTCATACCACGTTAAGTAGGGAAAACATACCTGAACAGAAGACCAACCCTTTTGTACATCAGCAGCTTCACTGTCAGATTCACCGATCCAACCCCACAAGATTCTTCGTTTCTTATTTTGATCATAAAAAGTTTTCGGCGCATAAAATTTCCCGTAATCATATCTCAAACTGGTACTTTTCCCAACATCGGAATTAGGATCATCTGGGATCCATGTTTCATTTGAATCATAATATGTCCCAATGGCATAATGGTCGGTCCTAGTATCGTCCATACTAGCCTTCAGGATATGTTTCACATCCGGCCCATTGACAGAAGTGCCAAGCCCGATGATTTCAGTCTTGGAAACCGGATAAAAGTCAATGCACTCCCACATTCCCGTATCAGGGACTTGGTGCAACGAGTTATCTAGCTTCTCGTAGGTTTTAAAATCGGTAGTATCGTAGACTATAGATATTCCGGTTCTATTGACCTTGGAACCAATTGTAATCCGCCATTTTCCGCCCAATGTCTTCCAAGCCGTTGTTGGGTCACGGAAGTCCTTGGCTCCGATACCTGGAGGTGGTACCAGAACAGGGTTGCCAGAGAACTTGGTCCATTTCAGCAAAAGTGGGTCACTAGGATCTTCAGGATAGGCAAGATTTTGAACCTAAAAATAATTATTATTAGTCGTAGTGTAATCTATTGGTTAGAACAAATTGGAATGATCTCAATAGTTAATTGAGCTATAGTTAGTTCAACAAGTTAAAAAGAACATGTTATATTAGTCGTACCAGATTCGAATTCGAGTCCAATAGTAAATATTATTTATATACGTTTTACAAAAATATCACAAATATTATCAAAACCAAATATTAGAATCATATAACATTATAAATCGACGATCACGAGTAAAAAAAACATGAAGAGAATTTTAAAATTATTACCTGTACAAAGTTGTCGGTGGAACCGGTGTATAGCATGACAATGGAGCCATCATCGAGCAAAGTGGCTGAACCGGTCCAGACCCCATTAGCGTCGTACCACTGGTCAGGAACCATGACTAATGGGAGGTGAAGCCAGTGTATAAGATCCATTGAAACCGCGTGACCCCAAGCAATGTCGCCCCAGACGGCTCCATTTGGATTGTATTGATAGAAGAAATGATATAATCCCTTATAGAACAATGGACCTGGACCCACGATTAACATTAGTTCATTTGATGCGATGAAAACATAAGTTTTGTAATGTATTATGGATCTTGTTTTGAATAATGAAATAATTGGTGAAATAGGTTACTAGAACGAGTCAAATACGGACCGCAAAATAGACAGCTAAACAATAACTGGCATGCAGTTTGGATAATGCACAATTGCACATGATTCACGTGGTATAGAAATCAGGTCAGACAAATAATTAACCTAAACAATAAAGCTTTCAAGAAACGTTCAGGTGTTCATAATTTACAATATTTTTGTTTCCATTTTTTTCTTTTGTTCCATTGACTTTAACTGTTGTCTGAAAACGACTAATTCTTTTATTTTCATTTTCAAATATCTTCCTTTTTATTAACATACTTCTACCAGTTGTGAAGGTTTCATATTGAAGGTAATCATTTTCATAATACGTTCTCCATACTTTACAAGTTACAGAAATAACAAAAACTAGGTTAATGTGAAAAACAGTTATTTTTAGAAGTAAAAACAAGAGAGGAGATCCGGTATAATCTAACCATTAGGATCTGCAGATGGTGAAGCCAGATAGTTGCCATTCACAAACGCCATTGGATGGAGAAAGTAAGAGCCAAAACAACATGGAAAAACAATTAAAAATGCGAAATGAAACCGATAGTCATACATATAAAAAGAGCATAATGAAATTGTATGATCCCTGATTTAAAATTTTACGGAATTCAAAGAATATATATATATATACATTTGACATCATTCTTGCGTGACCACTTAACTCGTGTTCCTTAAGCTATGATCATTAATATATAAAAACAGTCAAGATTCAAGAACTCTAATCTTCATGAAATTACGAAAAGGAAAATGAACACTTTGAACTATTTTTGCTATTTACATATAATATAATTAGAAAATCACTAATGTTAGTACCGTTCATCCAGTTCTTCTCAGGCTGAAAATGAAACGCCGTTCGTTGCCACGACAACATCGTATTGTTCCACGCAAACGGTTCTGTTTTCCGGAAGTTTCTCTTCTCCGACACACCGGCCAAATGAGCATGTGACTTCGTCGTTGTTCCATTACTTCCAATATTCTTGCTTGCGGATCCGTTGTGTATAACGATGAGAGCTACGTACAAAGCGATCAAGAGCAAGATGACGGCACGATGGACTTTGATGGGCTGTCTCCGACGGCTTTCCATGATCAGGTTGTCGGCTATTGAATCTGATGGTTTTCGTCGGAAGATGACGGGCAAGAGAGCATCCGAGCTCGCCATTTGTATTTCGTTTTTTTTTTCTGTGGGCAGAATTGATGCATGTACGTAACAGGAAATGGTAAATACGTTATATTAAGTTATCTTGGAAAATCATTAAAAACAATAATCTCAAATATCAAGTTCTATTATCACAGGTCAGCAAATCAGAGCTGTGATTTGTTTTGTATTTATTAAACACTAAAATTCATGTTAACAGCTATCTAATCTATTAAAACTGAAGTAAAATTAAAATTTAACCCTGACTTTTCCTAAATGTTTACGAAGGATTGCCACTGACATTAAAACAAATCTTAAGACCTAATAATAATCAAATCGGTTACACATTTTCCATTAAATATAACATACCTTATATGTAGGTACCTCATTAGAATTTTTAATACGAAATTATCATATTTATCAAGCAAACTGGTTTTGTCTTCTACTTATATAGTTATATAGTATTACATTTGTGATGGTTCTCGGGATTTCGTAAATTGTATTAGTGTGTTTCATTCAATTGGTATTTTCGTAAATTGTGTTAATGTTTTATTAAAAATTGGTGATTAGTTTGTGTTTTAGTTTTTCAGATTGTTAAGAAAACGTTGGTTTAGAGGTGTACTGACTTCGTGTTTAAACCATAGATATTATATATCATATGTTTTAAGCTTGGAAGTAAATATATTTTAATCTGTCATTTTGTTTTTTTTTCTTTTGGCATCATCTGTCATTTTGTTTAGTATAACCAATAGTTTTTAAAATAACATAAGTTTTGAAAGAACTTACTCAGAAACTTCATAAAATCCGACAAAATATATAGGAGACATTATTAAAAAGGAATTTAACGATTAGATTGTCAGAATATTCTTTAATTCCTAAAAATATTCTTAATAGTTATGATATGATTAGTGCATAACTCTCAATTTCCTAAAATTTAGCTCTATCATAACCGTAAAAGGCTCAAAATATTGTAGTTCTCACAAGAAAATCTAATAAATAAAATAAAAAATCACAAATTTTTTTTGTCATCAACTTATACAAATTGATACCGACTCTGTGAACCAAACCGAAAGAAAAAGAAAACACAATTTTATGATCGTAATTGTCACAATATTTTTTACTTCCTATAAATATTCCTATTATTTATGACATGGTTAACGTATAACACTCTGTTTCCTAAAATTTAGCTCTACCAAAAACGTAAAAAAGTACAAATTTTTTAATTCTCATAAGAAACTAATAAAAATTAGAAATCAGAATAGTCCTTTAGTAATACCAAAATATATCAAATTTTAATACAGCTATGTATTCTTTCCAAACACACTATGATATACATTAATAATAGAACCGATAGTAAAAATGAAAATAACTTAGATACCTTTTATAAATCTTATACGTACACTTTCCAGAAAATATGATTTCATATTGGCCTATATTAATTACATTTACGAGACTTACTCATTACCCATTTTATTAGAGTCCACTTTTTTGTAAATGAAAAGGGTTAAAACTGGATGTATTAAAGATACAGACCTAACTTCCGGATGGAGGTAAAATCCACGGATAAACTTTCTCATGGACATTCAAATGAGTTGAAAATAATAGTTCATATCCGTGTGGCCGGTAGGCTTTGAACCCGGATTCACTGTATTCGGTATATAATCCATATTTACTTTGTCCATTATTTATAGATAAATAAAAAAATTTACTCATATAAATAAAAAATTTGGTGTATAATTGTTATAGTAAACAAATATTTTATACTGATAAATGTAAAAAAATATACACTACCAAAACTATAGAAAATATTGATAGATATAACAGTAAGAATAAATACCCGCACGGGCGTGCGGATCATACTCTAGTAAGCCTTATAAGTCAATAGTTTGTTTAATACGCATTTATAATCTTTATCAGCTAAATGGATTTGGGGGCAATAATATAGTTGACCAACTCGGCATACATACTATACGCATCTTTCTTTTTTGGTAAAAGGATCGGCGCAAATGTAATATCTAAACTATTAATACTGAAGTACACCTATCTATATCCCCTTATAGTTGCTCAAAAATTACAACTAAATGCCACTATGTTAAAACACAGTAGTTTTGTCTTATAAAGTTTGAGAAAATCGTGGCCTGCTATACTAAGTAAATAACACTTTTTCTGGCCTTTCAATCTATCAAATGGCCCACGAAAATATGACTTTGTAAGATTAAACATTCCTAAACCACTCCTCATTTCACGAAAATATCAAAACAAATCTATCACCTTAAAACAAATCGATCACCTTAACTGTCATTAATTTATATTAATTAAACATTCCTAAACCACTCCTGATTTCACGAAAATATCAAAACAAATCGTCATAACTACTCAAAGATATTCCTAATTCTACTCTATCAGAATCAGAATATCTATCCTATTAATTTAACATCATCTCGATTTTAAAAAAAAAAACTTGACAACCAAGTTGTTAGTATTTCCAACTGATTTCACGTAAATATCAAAACAACATCTCCAAATTTCTAAAAAAACTTGACCACCAAGTTGTTAATATTTCAAAGCAACTCGGATATTCGTTTTTCCTTTTAGATTTGAAACATAATAAATGTACATTTAATTAAATAAAAGATCTTTTGCCTTTGATTTTGATTTTAAATTGTAACTACCTAAAATAAACGATAAAAATTAATGACTATAAACCTAACCTACGCCATTTTATCTCCACCAGTATAAATATGTTCTCATCTATTCTCCAAATCATAAAAAAAATCGCACAACCTAAAGCATGTCAAAGATAACGACTTTTGTTCCTCTCACAAAACTGAGACCTTTGAAAGACTATGGCGTGTTCAGGTTAAATGTTTACATTCATGGAAGCAAAACACCCCTTTTGCAGGTGATACTTTTGAGATGGTCTTGGCAGATGAATGGGTAAGTTTTGTAAAACACGTTTTTCCTCTTATTGTGTTACTAATTATTCTTAAGTTCTAATATGACTTTGTTTTTTGTTAGGGTAACAAGATCCATGCTACTTGCAAACGCTCTCTCATGCACCGAATTCAGCGTTTCTTACCTTTAGATTCTTGGGGTGTCATTGAACATGTTAATGTCAGTGTAGTTGGTGGTCAATATCGAACCACGAACTATAAGTACAAGATGGTTATTGCAGAAGATGCTGTAATATCGCGTTCAGATTTAGTTGATGATAGGAGTTTCTTATCTCTTGCTACTTATAACGAAATTGAATCATGTGAAGCAAAAAATCAAGTTTTCCTCATAGGTAATCTCAATCTCACTTATTTTTCATAATTATTATTAGTAAATTTTTTTAGTGGAGATAAGTTCTAACCTATGTTTCATATTTTTTGACTCTCAGACGTGATAGGAAAAGTTCATGAACTGGGTGACATCCAGACTGTACGAGTTTTTGGAGAGGATAGAAAGAGGGTTCAATTCCGTTTACTTGACACAGAGTAAGTTTTCACGTACACACTTTTATTTTTCCTTATAATTATTTTGTTATACAGGCTTCGATTAGTTTATAACATGCATTTTTTTCATTAGAGGAAATTCTCTTCCATGCTGTCTGTGGGGAACCTATGCAGAGCTACTTGAACCATTTTGTGAGACTGCCAAAGATCAAACCATTATTTGTTTGATCCGGTTTGCAAAAATAAAAGAATTTAGAGGTATTTGTTTAAACCCTTTTAACATAAAGTGACATTGTATTTGATGTCTTATTAAAATCGATTGTTAAATGTTAATTAGGAGAGATGCAAATCACTAATGCTTTTGATGCTTCTCGGGTGTTCCTAAATCCAATGATCCCTGAAGTTATGGATTTAACTGAAAGGTTATTTTTTTTTTGTTATCATCAGTATATTACTGTCTGCCTATCTTATTTAACTATTTCTAATATCACTCGGTATGTCTTTCTAACTTAATGCATTCTAGGCTGTCAATTTCTGATCTGTCTGTGGCTCTGGTCGAGAAAACGTCTGGGAAAAAGGATGGCAAAAGAATTTCATATGACTGGAATAACGCAGAGATCAAATCCATTTCAGAAATCATGGACTCCAATCAGGTTGATTTTTCCTTACTTTTTTTATAATCGTTAGAATATATATCTAAAAGAGAATTTCTCATGTAAAATATTTAGGTGGACTATTGCAAAATCGTGTGTACTATTGAGGCAATAGATACTGATTGGGCTTGGTTCTATTTTGGTTGTAACCGTCACCAAAAACGTGTCAATAAACTTCCCAATGTGGATTATGCAAGCATGACAAAAAAGGATAAGCCTTTGTTCCGGTGTGAAATTTGTCGTTCTAACATCAGTAATGTGGGACCCAAGTAAGTGAATGCTATTTACTAAAACCATTTCTCATACTCTTTTTTTTGGAAGTTATATTCTTATATATATGCTGTATTTTGTTTTTTCAGATTTAAGCTACACTTTGTTGTAAAAGATGACTCTGGAACATGCACTGCAATGTTGCTAGGCTCTGTTGGTAAGTCCATTGTTGGTGTCGATGCTGAAGAATTATGGGATGGCTCTTATGAGGAGGTATATTTTTATATAAATATTTTTTTTTACTCTTTCTCAAACCTAGAACAGTTTAGATTCAACCACATATATTCCTACTTTCTTTCTAGATTGAAGATCCAGAGATTCTTCCAGAACCTATTCTATCTTTGGTGGGGAAGTCTTTTTGTTTTGGTGTTTCAATTACCTCAGACAATGTCACAAATGGATCAGAGACTTTTGTGGTTTTAGAGGTTTGTTCTGGAGATAAAGTTTATAGTATCGATTCTCACTCTCTATCAACTTCTGATATGGTCACAACTTCATCTACAATGTCATCTGGATCTGTAAGTATTAATTTTTATCAACTTTTACCCTACTCAGAGTTGTTAATGTTTGATCGATTTGATTAACAATGACTATCTTAATTTTAAATGGATTTAGATTATGATGTTGGATCAAGTTTCCTCAGATGAGTGTCCAACTCCTATAACAAAGCGCAAGGAAGATCTATCTGACCTACAGGACCTATCATCGGCTTCTAAGAAACAATGCAGCAAGATAATCAAACAAGAGAATAACAAGAGTGGCTAAGCATGGACTCGGGATTCATGTTCGTTTGCAATCCTTACCAAACCATAGTCTTAGACTAAAGGTTGGTTGTCCGGTTATGGTACTGAGAAACATAACACCTATTGATGGCTTGATGAATGGGACTAGACTTCAGATCACTCAGCTCATGGACTTTATGGTTCAAGCCAGAATTATAACAGGAGAAAGAGTTGGGGAAATTGTTGATATTCCTAGATTGTTGATAACTCCATCAGACACGAGATTGCCTTTTAAGATGCGGAGAAGGCAGCTGCCTCTTGCTGTTGCTTTTGCAATGACAATTAACAAAAGTCAAGGTCAATCGCTATCTGAAGTTGGTCTCTATCTACCTAGACCTGTTTTTTCACATGGGCAGCTATATGTTGCTGTTTCTAGAGTGACTTCGAAAAAAGGTTTGAAGATTTTGATTTTAGACAAAGATGGCAATCCCCAGAAAAAAACTATGAATGTGGTTTTCAAACAAGTTTTTGACAACCTTTAGTGGTCAAGGTAATACAGATGTGTTGCAGTGATTTATTTATCTTATACGGTTTTCAATTTTTTTTCCTCTCTCCTATACAGAAAAACAACTAATATGAAATTACATGTTTTTTCTTTGCAGGTTTGAGCCCTTTTCATTTTCTCGTGGGTGTTATAATGCTTTCTGATATTGTTATTTTTAATTTATTCAAACAATTTTTGTTATTTTTTCAACAATTCATTTCGATATCATTGTTTTATTACTAAAGCTATCAATCTATTGCATCATATTGGTCTTTCTTACCTATCTAAACTATTAGAGTGGTTGTTTTATAAACTATAATTACCATAGACGATGATATGCAACACTCGAGCAACAACAAACATTTAAGCAAAACTAAAGCCGTATAACTCAATCTAATAACTACCACTTCCACCTAAACTTCTCAGGCATTAGTTAAATTTTTTCATAGATAAGTAATTACCTTGCTGGTCCGTTTGAGTGTTGTTCCATGCAGACTAATGTCTTCTCATGCAACTCCTGATCTTCTGTTCTCATTTTTCCCCGGCCTCTGTCATATTTTCAGCTGCTTTCATGTTCCTTTTGTTGTCTTCGGATTCAACTCGATTCCAAGTCCCATTGGAGAACATCCAGTATCATGTAATATAATTAAAAACAATTAGAGAATAACATGATGATTTTGTAAAAGAAAACTAAAACTTCTCAGACAATAATAAACTCCTAAATAATCATTCTCTCTTTAGATAACCAAATTCGGATCAAGACAATTTTGGCTACTTATACTCGTGTTGCTCTGTCTGTAATACTGTCACTCGGTCTTTGTTTAAAACTACCAGTATAACAAAGATAAAACAAGTGACTCAGCCTTCTCTACAACCTAAATTAACAGAATCATCAAAATTTCCATTTCTATCACTAAGTAGGAGAAGTCTAACCTGTATTGGTATATGTAGATATATCACTTGCATCGTCTGTATCCTTCTCATTTTCATCATCAAGTGTGGTTGATATAAGACATAAAACACCTATCAGTTTTCAAGTTGCAATTTTAAAGGATACGAAAACTATTTTGAACTACTTCACTGAGTTGTTATCTTATGGTTGACTCATTATCATCATGGAGTCGACCATCATCTATAGCTGTAGCTGTTTCGGCTTCCATCTTAGCAGCAGCGTCCCTTGCAGGTTTCACAAGCATGTACTCCTTCACTGAGTTGAGCACCTACGGAGTCAAGTAGCAGAAGCAGAAAAAATACGAATTTTTTTTTATAATGAACTGTAAAGTGTTTTGTCATATGCGTGAAGGAAAAGAGTAATGTGAGGAGAGCGGAAGAAAGTTTAAATAGTGTACCAGGTATGTAGAAACTTCACCAAAATTCAGTAACAACTTCAGAGAGTTTTCAACCAAAAGCCCCTCAACAACACCCTGAATTAACATCAATCAAGCAAACCTTAGAACACACATGGCTTAAAAAGTTAATACACCAGCTGCAAATATGATATGATATCATTTATAAGAGTCAAAAAAATAAATATGAGTTTCTGAACCATTCTAACTGTGGCATGAGTTATGACTTAACTGGTAGTAACCATAATCGGGTTTAATGGAGACTTCAAAGTTCATCAAATCATCTTTGCCATTGAACTCTGATATATCTACACCAATTAAAACAACTGAGAAACATTTTAAAACTTTCGAAATAAAGATAAAGATCAAACCATATAAAGAAACAGACCTTTGTGAAGACGAAGTTCACCACAAGATTGCTTCTTAACTGAAGCTCCTCCTCCTCTACTAGCGTTCAACATTTCCGGATTCACCCACCTACCACAGAAATTAAAATCTTATTTAGAAGAGAAGTAAAATAAGTATTTATTAAGAACACTCGGGATCACTAATCTTAAAATTATGTGGAATTTTTAGTTAAAGCTTCTACCAATACTAATGATCTTGATGCTGGATTTTAAATCAAGAGAATAATTATTTGAAATATTATTAAAACAATTTTTTTGTTAATCGGGATATCAAGAATGAACAAACAAGTTAACTTCAAAGCAGTGTTTAGGTTTAAAATACAAACTCGAAATCTAATATATTAAAAAGAAAAAAACACAGACTCAAGGATAGAACATGCACCATTGTTTGTAGATGTCTTCCTCGATGTTGAAACCGTCTTTCAAAATCCACCGATTTGACTTTTCTAATGCTTAAAGACGATTATTGAAGTCCTTTAGACATGGAGATGACTGATCTGTGAACATAACAACAATCGATTAAGGTTAGTGAAGGTTAGGGCTTCAAAAAAAAAGGATTAATCTGATTAAAAAAACACCAAGACAACCTTTGATTCTGTCGGTTCCTAAACCAGGTTGAAAGGTAAGACAAATACGGCCATGAGTTTGTAACTTGATTCACGTTTTTTGGGTTCTGTAGAAGAACATCGATAACCCCATGTGGAAGAGATAAGAGACAGAGAGAGAGAGAGAGAGAGAGAGAGAGAGAGAGAGAGAACTTGACCGACAGAAATCAAAAAAGATAAATAAAAATTTTAGGTAAAAGGAAAATATATCTTAACCATTTTTTTCTGTTTCTTTTCGCGGACAAAATAATTTTAGTGGGCTTCACACTTATAACAGAACATGTTTATTTAATGGGCTTTGCAAAACAACAATTTAACATCACTAACAACAATTGTAAACAGCCCAACTCATTTTAAATTTTTGATACATTTCCATTACTTTGTCAATTTTAGAAATCATGTAATTAAAAATTTAAAATATGTAAACTTACATAAACAACTTATAATCAGATTGAGTCAACAAAACCCACAATAATATATTTTATGCTTATAAAAACGATATTTAAATATTTTTAAAAACAATTGACCCGTGCATAAATAAAATAAAATTTTTTTAATCAAATACTCAACAAACCCAAAGAAATACACCAATATGAAAAATCAAAAATATGAAAACCTTAAATTTTATGTTTAACATTTACTCATCCCAAATATACACCCGCGCGGGCGCGCGGGTCCAAAATCTAGTCTATCTTATTAAAACTGAAGTACAAATTCGGTGTGTTTGGATACTTGTATAAGAGTATTAAAAAAAATTGGTGTGTTTGGAAACATGGATTGTAGTCTTTTAAAAAAAAATTTGTTTGGAAACAAAGATAGTAGTATTAAATAGAAAAAGTAATGGGCTTAAGTTATTAAGCCCAATTTGAAATACCAACTCAAATTATGGTTTTTATATTTCATATTAAAATTTTAAAATATAATATATGTAATTATTTATATGATGATACATATTAAATACTGTTAATTATATGATTAGTTATATGATGGTACATATAAAATACGATTAGTTATATGATGAAATTATACAATATATAATAATGACTAAAGATGGGTTTTCAGACATCCATACGGGTTTGGTTCTGATCAGTTTGCGTTTCGAGTTTTCGAGGTCAAATATTTCAGTCATATTAGGATGTTTCTAAATTTTTGTTTGAGTTTGATTCGGATCTTTACGGGTTTGGTTTGGGTTTGGATAACATATTTAAATTATTTTTAAAGTTTTAAATCAATATATATTTAAAAAATTTCTCAAAATCTATAAATAAAGTAATATATTACCTATAAATTTAAGTAACATATGTCAGAATACCTAAGCTTAACATATCAGTTGGTTTGATTTAAAAATTTGGATACGAAATCAATAATTATTTTAAGTATTTTTGGTGATTTGAATATACTTTAACTATTTCAGATATTTGTTTTTGACTATCTATATATATTTTTAAGTATTTTAAACCAATTTAAAGGTATCATTCTTGATGTTTTATATACGTTAAATATAAAAATAATTAATATATAAATATATAAATCTATTTTTAGATAAATTCAGGTACACGAATACTTTGGTTCGGATCCGATTCGGTTCTCTAACTAACAATTTTGAATAATTCGAATATTTAATCAATTTATGTTCAGGTTTGATACTATATTTACTGATTGGTATCAGTTCTGTTCCTCGGATTCATTTTGCCAAACCCTTATAATTACATGAAAAACAAATATCATCATATTTTTTAAAATATACATCCGCGGAGGTGCAGAGATCAAAGTCTATAATCATTTATTTTAACAACAAGCCAAATAAATATGTTGATTGAAGAGCGAATAAAACAAAACTAGAGAAATATATAGTTTATTAGTGACACTCTATGTGTCGAAATTATTATAAAGAAAATTTTATTAAAATAAATAAATTCAATAATTACAAACAAATAATATATTTCATAAAAGTGAAAAATAATACCCGCGCTTTTGAAGCGCGGGTCAAAATCTAGTAGCAGATTAAAGATATACTTGGAATTAACCAGTGGGGTTAGCCTAGTGGTACTTGAGAGAGCTTCGGCCTCAATACGGTTCCGGGTTCGATTCCCATTGGCCACACGGATATGGGTTTATTGCTTTCGACTCATTTGAATGCCCAGGAGAGGGTCTATCCGTGGGCTGTACCTTCACCCGGGGGTTAGGCTTGTGTCATCATTGACCCGGGTTTAACCCTTTTAAGTTCAAAAAAAAAGATATACTTGGAATTTAGAACAAAGAAAAATGGACATATACTTAGAAATTTCATAATATATTAGCAGATTCAAATGTGGATTCTTTACATTTTTTAAGAATAAACTAATGAATACACTGAATGGTTGGACAAATAGATGATTTTTGAAAAGATTTTTTTTTTTTGATTAAAATCTATATTACTATCTCTTTCTGTATATGCTATGTCCAGCTCTCTGAGCCTGTTGGAAATATGTAAAAACCTCGCAAAATTATTGCACAATTCTAGTGGAGTTCAAATCCACCAAAAAAAAAGAATTCATTTGGTAAAACAAAAAAATATTTTTATCAAAAGAGAAAGGTGAGATTGGTTTGCGTATGGTCCATGAATTCATATCTATTAGCAAAACACCTCTAGAGACTAGTTCAATATTTTTATTCATTAGTGGTTTGAGTTTTGAAGGAAAGATACTACATAATCTTTACGAACGTCGTCTATAAACAGCCATCCTATATGTGTGGATCAGTATTCCAGCGACACGAGAACTACTGCTATTAGGAATCAGACATAAAATACATCTGGATATAAGGTCAAGATGTCCTTTATAAATATAAGGTGAAGATGTAAGGACTCAAGGTGTAGGAGGACCTTTGAATCCCTACGCAATTGAGGAGATTCCTATGCTATTACCGAAAACAACCGGTCTGATCAACTAAAAGTAATTTACTCCATAAACTATTCACAAATTTGGCATTGAAGTTAATAATATGTCACTAAAGTCCACTAAATATGGAACATCAGTCTATCTCTTTTTCTGCGCCAATGTAGCACCAGATTCATGTGGTGTGATATTTTTTTTTTCTTTTTTTTTGACAACTCGTGTGGTAAATAGATATATTTTTGAGAAAGAGAATATCTATCAATACAATTAAAACAGCAGCCTTTATTTTGATATCCCCTTGATGTTTCAAAGAATTAACAAGAAAGCCATTACTATTTTTAAGGTTAGTTATTTTAATTATTTTTAAATTATTCATTAAACTCCATATATTGTAATATATTTTCAAAACTGATTTCTCAGTAACTTCTTATCTAAAAACATGGGTGTACAAGTTTGAAATATATATATATATATATATATATATCAATAGTTTTAAAACAGGAACATGACTTACTGATATAGGTGTGGTCTAATTATTTAATATAATTATTAAAGCCTTTTATTAATCATTAAAAAATTATAAAAATAAAAACATAAATATAATTAAAAGATAAATATAAAAATTAAAATTTTAAATAAATATAAAAAAATAAATATGTCCGCCCTTTAAAGGGCGGGTCAAAATCTAGTATACTATAAAACAGAAATCATAACTTAATTCATGTGTGATTTTTATTTGGACTATCTATTCAAAA
Source organism: Raphanus sativus (assembly GCF_000801105.2). Classification (NCBI taxonomy): domain Eukaryota; kingdom Viridiplantae; phylum Streptophyta; class Magnoliopsida; order Brassicales; family Brassicaceae; genus Raphanus; species Raphanus sativus. The sequence goes on along the minus strand of NC_079519.1, from coordinate 26,543,964 downwards.
GTTGCTTAAATTATATTTTATATGATATATGAATTATTTGAATAATTCTAAAACAAACAAATCCAATAGATATTCCTATATTTTTCTTTTTCTGAACAAAATCTTTCATATCTTTTATTTACAATATAAATATATATTTTATTTTTCACTAAATTCGTAACTATTTGAAATATATGTATATTACATTTTTCAATTTTTTTTAAAAAAATATTTAGTTAATTTCGTGGTTATTTAAAATTAAACGTATATTTCATTTTAACTAAAATACTTCTAAAGTATCTAACTAATTTTGTAATAATAACTAAACTAATGTACAATTTTGTATTAAATTTGCGATATTAATTTAATATTATAATTTTCAATTAAATTTTGATCCTTAATGAATAATATTTTCAGTTTAAAAATTTGTACATGATTTAAAATATATTATCACTGAAAATTTAAAACAAAAAAATTAAATTATTACATGTGAACTGTAAAACAATGCTGTGTTTTAAAATAATATATTATTAATTTTTTGAAAGAAAAATATTATATTATTAAAAATTGTGAAATGGCAAATATTACAATTAATCATGCAACCAAATAATTATATGTGTAAAAATAAAAATAACCATCCGCACGGTTGTGCAGACCGTGATCTAGTTTATTTTTAAAAATAGCAACACCGAATTTGTATTATGTAGTAGATTTTTGTATAATGAATATTAATTCGTACTAATATATACTGTCCGCAGAAAAAAAGACACTAATTTTGAATTTTGATAAACCAATATACATACTAAGATATGTGTTTGACGAGTTTCATGCGGGTGATGAAGCATCCGGAGATGTATAGAGATGAGTGGGAAGATCATCATTTGGTTTCTCAACCTTATCAAGATTTCTCTTTGTATAGTATTCCCATTAATAAAATATGAGACTTTTATCTAGTCAAATAAGGTTTGTTACAAGAGTCTTGCCAAGAAAAAGACAGTCAGATTTTTGTGTATTTAGTGGAACCATGAAACGTTGGACTGGGAACAATATGTATAGCAGAATAGGCAGAAGAAAGGAATTGTTAAGCTTATCAAGACTTCTCTTCGCTGAACACATTTGAGAATTTCTTTAAGGTAGAAAATACAGTTAGCGTAATGTAGACACTCAATCAACTACACACCATAGAATAAAGGTTGATGCAAATCAGAAAAACAACTCATAGAAAGCAACACACATATATAGAGAGAAACTTCAGAGCTAGAGAGTTTCCTTTTGGAAGAAACCCAAAAAGGATTTCAACTTCGAATAAGATACCTGCGAGAGAACTTGTGCCTGTAATCAATCTAACAAACACACACAAAAAGAGATGCATTAAGGATGGAAATAGTTCAAAAGTCAAAGCTAAACAAAAACAAAAATATATTTGAAAATCAAATAAAGAAAAAATGGAGGAATGTCAGACCTGTAGGGTGTAACGTAAGAAGTGGGTTTTGGTAGCTTTGTCCTCCCATTCCATACCATCAATCCATTCCTTCTCAGTGTATCTTAATACGAATGCTTTTTCACCACGCAATCCACTTCCTGAATGTAGTGGAAGCTTCCTCAGATTTGGACATCGGAAGACATCGATTCTCTTTAGGCATGGAAAGGGTAGAGGACTCCAATGGATATTCTTCAGCTTCGGTAGACTATCCAATACAAGACGATTCAGGTTCGGAAAAGGAACAACCCCTGATTTTTCACCTTCACAGCCTTTCTGTTTGTTTATTATATCTTCAAGTTGGTTTGCGTATCTAACAACAAGAAATTTAAGAGATGGAGCAAACATGAGAAACGTCAATTCCTTCAAGCAGTGACAATCCAGTATATACACTTTGTACATGCTGGAGAAGCACGGAGTACTCGGGTTGTGCAGAGGAGAAACCGTCTTGCTTTTCATGCATATCCTTCCCAATTTTATCTCAGATATAGTGCAGCTTTCCATGCAGAAAACACGAAGCTTCTCCATAGTTACTGGAAGTGCTATTTCATATGGTTCTTGATTGCTGTTCCAGATGTCTAGCGATCTTGTACAACTAGTTAATTTTTGAGAGCCCAGGAATTGCTCCACACGTGGACGAACACTGACTGATGCGGTTAGAACTTCTAAATGTTCCAAGGCCTCCAACTCCTCCACTGTCTTGAGATCCCAAGAAAACCCAGAACGATATAAGTTCAATACTTTCAAATTATATAGACTTGATACTCAAAAGTTGTCGTGTTTCCGCTATATCCAAGTGAATAAGCTTTTCCAACTCTTGTGGATCCTTAGGCAATTCACTTATAGGAGTATAGGACAAGTTGAGATATTTCAATGAACCTAGCTTTGATATTCCTTCCGGTGTTTCGGAGAGCTTTTTATTATCTGATAGATCCAGAACAAGTAGCTTTGGCATCATCTTGAAGAACCCACTAGAAAACTTTGCTAACCTCCCTTTTTGCAGGAGCAAAGTTGTGAGTTGTGGACATTCCGGACCGCCGACGAAACTGTGAGCTTTATTACCCATCAATGACATCCTTCTCACAGCGCTCCAGTTCTTAACCTTTGGCATTCCATAGAACAATGGATGCACAACGAAAGCATCTTTTTTGTTGGTAAGATGCGATCCACAAGGCCATTTCATGAACAACATCATGCATATGTACAGTATCCATTCCATACCAATCAACATCTTCCATCAACAATGATGCACGGACAAGACTACCAATGATCTCATAACCCTTGTTCTCCGCCCTTTCTATACCTTTGCTTCCATCTATTATCCCTTCGGATATCCAGTAGTCTATCAATTTTTCTTTAGGCATCGAATAATCTTCTGGAAATAAAGCGCAGTAATAGAAAACACGATTTGACATCGTCTGCCTTAAGACTATCGTAGCTATACTTCAAAAGAGGAAGGATCTTGTCTTCCATGCCAGAAAACTCTGTAGCGTATGAAGTCAAAACATCTATCGCATGAAGCCATTCGTGCCTTGTCCTTTTGCATGACATTGTCTCACCTACCACATCGAGCGCTAATGGTAAACCACGACATTTTCTAGCAACTACTCTTGCAAGTTTTGGAATCTCTGGATCGCTTTGTAGTGTTGTTTGTCCAACCTTCTTTTGGAAGAAACCGAATGCCTCATTTTCCTCCAAGCATTTGATTTCCATTGGGTTTTCAACCCCCATGCGTGCACAAACTTCCTGGGAACGAGTGGTAAATGCTACTTTGCATCGGTTTTTAGTAGTTGGAATCGGGACTCCAATCTCAGGTAAATCCACCTTCTCCCATAGATCATCCAGAAACAAGACAAATCTTCTTTTCCTTAAGAAATTGTATAAGACATCAGCCTTCTGGCTTCTCTCTTTGTGTTTCCACTCCTCTCCACCAAGACGAACTTTCTGAGCGATTTCATCTATAATCTTGTCTATCTCTAACTCTTTAGAGACAACAACCCAAATCACAAACTCAAATCCATGCCTTTCATCACTAAACCTATTGTTGATCTGTTTAAGAAGAGTTGTTTTTCCTACTCCATCCATTCCATAGAGACCCACCATACCAACTTCATCTTTCATAAGATGGTTCCATGCATTATCAAATGTTGTTTCTTGACCAATAATCGTTTGCTGAAGAGGTCTTTCCTCCACCGTAGGTACTTGAGGTTGCTCGGCAATCACTTCGAAATGGCCACTAGATTTGAGAATCTCGACCTCCCTCAAAATCAAGAAAACACTTTTTCCATAACGATAGCTTTGTCTTAATTTTTTCGAACAAAACCCACAAACACACAAGCTTTGAAGCTCAACATTCCTAGCACTGAGAATATTTTTGACTCTGGTTTCAATAGCCTCAACTCTATTAAGCCATACCTGAATTTCGGCTAGCCTTTGCAGACCTCTGTTCTCCTCTCTTGCGATCCTTCTTAACAAATCATCTCGTCTTGCCTTGAGCTCTTCTATTGTTGTCTCCAGAGACACAAGATTCTCAGGGAGATTACGAATATAACTCTCGTTGACGTCTACCCATTTAAAGATCTTGTTCATGCATTGATCACATGTAATGGAGACAGAGAAACAGTTTCCCGTCTTACACAGATAGAGAGAAAGAAAAAAAAGGGAAGAGAGTATTTGAAATTTACTGATTCGAACACAACAGAGATGATGCAGAGAATTAAGAGCAATAACTTGTCTGCATAGGCAAAAATTATCATAAGTTCACTTTTTGAACTTTCTTAAACAAAAAGAAATAAAAACATTCTGTAAAGAAAAAGCAGAGATAGTTTATTAATGGCATTGCCTAATCTTGTTACTTTTCCAAAATTACTTCGCATAATTGAAATTAAAAACACTATCTTGTGGAAAATTTTGCATCACTATACGCTGATGCCTTTCACTCCTTTTTGGTTTTAGTATACTGCTATTTTATTATATTGCAAATTTGAACTTACGGTGATTTGAACTTACAAAAGTAAATAATTATATTAGCTTTTCATATACTGTCTATAATAAATAAATGAAAATAAACCCATTAGTGTTTGCTCAAATTATAAATAGACATATGAACATAACTTAGAAGTACAATGTTTATATCAAAAGTATAACAACAAGTCTATTTGGTAAAATGTGATACATTCAACTTTCAATTGTCCCCAATATGATTTTTTGGTCATATTGGACATGCTTTCTAAATGAAAAATAGTTTTATAAATATTAATATTTATTAAAAATAAACACTATTAGAAACACAAACAAGAACATGTGTATATTTTTTTGAAAGAAATATTAAAATCATATTTTTTTCTTTAAAAAAGAAAATAAAATCATATTTTATTTTATTTCATTTTTTATTTCTTACGTTTACTTAGAATAATCATTCTGGTTATCTAAATAGTTTAGAAAACAGATTCAATGTGTATATATGGTAGAATGCGTAATTTATTAGTTTCTTATATATTTTAATCGTTCTATAATTTGTTTTGTCTATATACTGACCAGAACTCGTCGGTATACCTTCATAGTGAATATATGTTATAACTTTAACTCTATGGTTTATTTCATTTTGTTTACGTGTACTTTTTTGTTGATAGATGAATACTCTTTAAGAAACTTTCGATAGATTATATTTTTAAATAAATATTTTATTTTTGGAAAGTGATCATTTTATATAGAATTAATACTGTAGATTTGAGATTTTAATTTAGAAATTGGGATAACAAGATTTTTTGTTGATAGATGAGTATTCTTTTAGAATTTTTGATCGAGATGTTTCATTTTATAAATAAACTATTAAAACTGCTATTTTTAGAACTATTTTTATATTTTTAGAGAGAACTATTGAAGATTTATGATTGTGATTTAAAAATTAGGATAACAATAATCTTTGTTGATTGATTTGTATTCTTTAAGAATTTTTAATCCATAATTTGTATTTTTAAAATAAAATTTTAAAAATGTAATTTTTGGAAATTGTCGTTTTTTAGAGAAAATGTTGTAGACTTGGGATTGTCATTTACAAATAAGGATAATAAGAATTTTCGTTGAAAGATGAATATTCTTCAAGAAATTTTGATAAATAAGTTGTATTTTTAAAATTAAATTTTGAAAATGCTATTTATGGAAAGTTATCATTTTATATAGAAAATATTGTAGAATTCGGATTATGATTTAGAATTTAAGATAAAATAATATTTTTTCATAGCTGAGAATTCTTCAATAATTTCTGATCAATAGGTTGTATTTTTAAAATAAAGTATTTAAAATGATATTTTTGAAAAGTTGTCATTTTTGTAGAGAAAATATTGTATACTTGGGATTGCAATTTAGAAATTAAGATAACAAAAAAAATTTGATAGATGAGTATTTTGAAGACTTTTTTATCAATAAGTTGTATTTTTAAAATAATTCTTTTGAAAAATGCTATTTATAGAAAGTTATCATTTTTAAAAAGAAATATTGTAAAATCGGGATAATGATTTAGAAATTAGGATAACAAGAATTTTTGTTAATAGATGAGTATTCTTAAAGAACTTTTTATGGATAAGTTGTATTTTAAAAAATATATTTTTTTTAAAAAATCTATTTTTGAAAATTTATCATTTTATAGAGATAATGTTGTTGACTTGGGATTATGATTTAGAAATTAGGATAACAAGAACTTTCATTGATAGATGAATATTCTTTAAAAAAATTATCGAAGTTGCAATTTTTCAAATAAATGTATTGAAAATGCTATTTATGGAAGTTATCATTTTTATAGATAAAATATTGTAGAACGGGGATTGTGATTTATAAATTATAACAAGATTTTTTGTTGATTGATTCTTTAAGGAGTTTTTTAAATGAACTTTTTTAAAATGCTATTTTAGGTAAGTTATATCCTTATAGAGAAAATATTGTAGATTAGGATTGTGATTTAAAAATTAGGATAATAAGAATTTTTGTTGATATATGAGTATTCTCTTAGAATTTTTGATCAATATATTGGACTTTTTTGAAAATAAAAATAAAAATGATATCTTGGAAAGTTATCATTTTTAGAAAGAATTATTGGATGGATTGTGATTTAGAAACTAGGATAACAAGAATTTTCGTTGATAGATTAATATTCTATAGAAGTTTTCATCACTATGTTGTATTTTTAAAATAAAATTTTTAAAATGATATTTATGGAAAGTTATCATTTTATAGAGAAAATATTGTAGAATTGGAATTGTGATTTTTAAATTAGGATAACAAGAGTTTTTGTTGATAGATGAATATTTTCTAAGAATTTTTGATCGATATGTTTCATTTTAGAGAAAATATTGTAGAATTAGAATTGTAATTTTTAAATTAGGATAAGAAGAGTTTCCGTTAATAGATGAATATTTTGTAAGAATTTTTGATCGATATGTTTCATTTTTAAATAAACTATTAGAAATGCTATTTTGAAAAGTTATCATTTTTAGAGAGAATTTACTGAAGATTTTGGATTGTGATTTAAAAATTAGGATAACAAGAATCTTTGTTGATTGATTTGTATTCTTTAAGAAATTTTAATCCATAAGTTGTATTTTTTACATAATTGTTTTAAAAATACTATTTTTAAGTTGTCTTTTTATAGAGAAAATGTTGTAGAATTGGGATTGTCATTTAGAAATTAGGTTAGCAAGAATTTTCATTGATAGATGAATATTCTTTAAGAATTTTTGATCAATAAGTTGTATTTGTAAATATAATTTTGAAAATGTCATTTATGGAAAGTTATCATTTTATATAGAAAATATTGTAGAATTTAGATTGTGATTTAGAAATTATAATAACAAAAATTATTGTTCATAGATAAGAATTCTGAAAGAAATTTTGATCAATAGGTTGTATTTCTAAATAAAATATTTAAAATGCAATTTTTGGAAAGTTGTCATATTTATAGAGACAATGTTGTAAATTTTGGATTGAGATTTAGAAATTAGGATAACAATATTTTCTTTTGATGGATGAGTATTCTTGAAGAATTTTTTTATCAATAAGTTGTTGTTTTTAAAACAAATGTTTTGAAAAATGCTATTTATGGAAAATTATCATTTTTAAAGAGAAACATTGAAGAATTGAGATTGTGATTTAGAAATTAAGAAAACAAGAATTTTTGTTGATTGATGAGTATTCTTGAAGATTTGTTTTTTGATAAGTTGTGTTTTTAAAATAGTTTTTTTTTAAAAAGCTATTTTTGCAAATTTATCATTTTTATAGAGAATTTGTAGACTTGGGATTGTGATTAGAAATTACGATAACAATAATTTTCATTGATATATGAATATTCTTTAAGATTTTTTTATCAATAAGTTGTATTTGTAAATATAACTTTGATTATTCTATTTATGTAAAGTTATCATTTTATATAGAAAATATTGTAGAATTGGTATGGTGATTTAGAAATTATGATAACAAACATTACTGTTCATAGATGAGAATTCTTTAAGAGTTTTTTTATCAATAGGTTGTATTTTTAAATAAAACTAGAATCAGATCCGTTGCGCACATATTTATTTTCAATTTTTATTTTTATTTATACTAAATGTTATACTTGTATTACATAGTTATTGTAGTCTCTTATATATTAAAATATAATCATTACAACATTAGATATGTAACATGTGTCGTCATCAGAACGATTTTTTAGAATCCTTACATATATAAGTTAGTACATCTAAATATAAACTATAGTTTTCATTAAACTAATCATAAAATATTTTATTAATTTTAAAATTTATTTTTCACACTTTCCTTAAATAAAAGTTACTGACTTACCCAATGTTATTAAAGTATATAAACAATTAATGATTTTTAATTATAAAGATATTTAAAAGCAATTTTTGGAAAGTTGTCATTTTATAGAAAAAATATTGTAGAATTGAGATTTGGATTTAGAAATTAGGATAAAATAATTTTGTGATATATGAGTATTCTTGAAGAATTGTTTATCACTAAGTTGTATTTTTAAAATAAAACTTTTAAAAATGCAATTTTTGGAAAATTATCATTTTTATAAAGAAAATATTATAGATTGGGATTGTGATTTAAAAATTAAAATAACAAGACTTTTATTTGATATATATGAGTGTTCTTTTATAATTTTTGATCAAAGTTGTATTTCTTAAAAAACTTTTAATAATGCTATTTTGGAAAGTTATCATTTTTAGAAAGAATTACTGAGGAATTGAGATTGTGATTTAGAAATTAGGATAACAAGAATTTTGTTAAGATATGAATAGTCTTTAGGAATTTTTGATCAATAGGTTGTATTTGTAAATAAACTTTTTTATAAATGTTATGTATGGAAATATGTCATTTTGTATAGAGAAAATATTGTAGAATTGGAATTGTGATTTAGAAATTTGGATAACAAGAGTTTTCGTTGATATATGAATATTCTTTAAGAATTTTTGATCGATATGTTATATTTTTAATATTTTTTAAAAAACTTCTATTTTAGAAAGAAGTAATTTTTTATAGAAAACTACTCTATATTTGAGATTGTGATTTAGAAACTATGATAACAAGAATTTTTTTTGATATATGAGTATTCTTTTAGAATTTTTAATCGATATGTTGCATTTTTAAAATAAACTATTAAAATGTAATTTCTGGAAAGTTATCTTTTTTATAGAAAATATTGTAGATTTGAGATTGTGATTTAGATATTAGAATAACAAGAATCTTTATTGATAGATGAGTTTTTATGGATTATTAGGGTAATGAAGGATTAACAAAAATTATAGAATTGCTAAGGTGTTAGAGATATCCATCAATTGAATTGTTTTTATTACTTGTCTTCTAGAGTAGCTAATTATAACCTCAAATTTAGGATAATTAGGCATATATGACAACATGGTATGTTACCTGAATTAGTTCATTTCAGCTAGGACTGCTAGAAACAAACAATAGTTGATCTAGAAATTTTAGTGAACCATTCGGATAGCACCTTAAACCCGATTCAAGTACCATCGATGCTAGAAAGGAGCAACGATCGACGCTAGAAAGATAGCAACGATCAACGCTAGAAAGGTAGCAACGATTTGATGGACGCTAGAAAGGTAGCAACGATTGACGGTCACTTCGTGTTCAAATAGCGCAAGTTGGAACACTGGACTTGGATAATTATTAGACTCACATGCAACAACTGGATATTTATATATTAGAAAGTTTTTTTTTTTTTTTTGAAACTGAATATTAGAAAGTTCACATTCTAGAATATCCTACACGCATCGTTAGTTTCTATATCTCTACAATCAATGATTGAATGAACTCTAAGTCTAACAAACCATCCTTCCATCAAACAACTCATCAATTTACTGAACAACTATTTGTTCAACTACTTTACTTTATTTACTGCATTATTAAATTACTAGCCTAATTTAATCGTGACTATATTGAGTTTATTATGTATCCAGGCTCCTTGTGGATTCGATCAAAAAAATAATACAACTGAACCTTTTATTTAAAAGAGTAAATTCACTTAACACGCAAGAAAACATCATGAGCATCTGACTCCAACCCACCAACTCCACCTGCTGGCACTCTCTTTTGTGTTGCACTATAGCCCAAAAAAAAACGGAAATTGAAGATCCTAGTTCAGCGAGATTGGGCAAAAGAACCAAAGGAAAAGGGCCCCAACATCTATAAAAGGATAGCTAAGAAGAAGCCCATGTCATACGTATATATTAAAACAGGAGTTATAACCTTAATTCATGTGTGATCTTTTTAAAAATAGATTCTCAATAGAAATCAGTTATCATTCATTTATTATTGATAATACGGCTTAATAATATATCACTTCTTATATAACCATTGACTCCTACAAAACCGGAATCAGTTAGATTATTAATTTGGCTTACAATAATTGTATATTAGGCTAAACATAATTTAAATGCAATGTTAGTTTAGGCTAAGAATATTATATTGATCCAATAAATTGTCACATTTAAGTGGTATACACTATTAATAAGAAAACTATATACTATACTTTAAATAGTTATGATTTGTATATTTTTGCAAATACATTTTACTTTTTAATCTTTAAATTAAATATAGACTTTAAATTTATGTTTAATATTATACATAATATGTAATTTTTTTAAATGTCAATTTTATTTGTTTGATATTTGATAGTTCACTTTTAAAAATAACAAATACTAATTGTTTAATTATTTATTTTTTAATTATAATCAAACAAGATATAAGTATAATTATTGTTGAACTTTATAATTTTGTGAAATGTTACAATGTATTTGGTAATAAAAATTATTTTCTATTTACTAAATTTTACATATGTTGATGAACTTAAAAATAAAACACTTATTCAGCAAACAAAAATATATAAAATAAGATACAAAAACATGTTACTTTTTAAAATATTGATTTGATGAAAAACAAGACAGTTGATAACATACTTATGTTTGTATAATGCATTAAACATATATGTAATTATAATATATACCATTTTAAAAGTAAAAACCATATATTATGTAAACAAAATGAAGATTAACATCCCCGCAACCGCACGGATCGAGATCTAGTTAGAACTTATACTTCCAATACCTTTGTATTCATTTATTCTTTAATACTCTTTGGATCAACACGATTGTACGTATAAGGCTATAAGCTTTTAAGATCAATAATATACATATTTTTGTATAAGATTATCAATAAACATTCTTTTCGTAGATTATTTCTTAAATACACTATTATAAACCCTAATTTCTGAGTGGATTTTAAGATCCATCAGTTATTCCTAGACAATCCATCTATGTGGAACTCTAATAGACCATCCTCAAAACGTGTAACCAATACAACTTGCAAATTGTGAAACTCGTACATATTTAGCAAATTTTGATTTTTTGAGTGGGATTTACAGAATAATAGGATCACCGCATGACCATTTCTTCAAGCTCCAAATATAAACGTTTCTCAACAAAAACTACCTAGACTCTCCCTTTCTCTCCCCCTCTTTCAATTGCCATCTTTGCGTTTTGCTCGAATCCAACGGTTGGCTTTAATTAAGATCTGATTAGATCAACGAGGATATTTTCTTTTTGTTTGCATTCTTTTGGTAGGAGGAACCAATATGGGTCTAGAAGATGAAAAGAAGAAAGGAGAAGCTTCAGGAGAAACATCAGATAGAGAAAATACGCTAAGCAGAATGAACAGTGAAAGCTCCTTGTCTCCGACAGAAGATGATGAAGAAGACGAAGAGAGGAAGCCCGAACTCGGCCCCATGATCGCTCTCAAAGAACAGCTCGAGAAAGATAAGGTCTTTCTATTTTTCAACTTATTAATAGAGAGGATTTAAACTATAAGTTTATAGATAGTAATGGTGTGATTACAGTTTAGTTATATTAATCGTATCATGGCATATTAACGTATGAACATCGTACATTTAAACACGTTAATATATGTTATAAATGGAACTATTACCAAGCGATCTTTCTATTAAATTATTTTACTTTTTTGGCGAAAATTTGATAGGATGATGAAAGCTTGAGGAGATGGAAGGAGCAGCTTATCGGTGTCGTGGATTTTGAAGATGTCGGAGGTAAACCAAAACCACAATCTGTTTTACATCTTATAATTTAACGCTGGTTGTAAGCTTTAGAAGGATATTATTTTGATCTCATTAGTCAAGTAAAGTATTATGTTAATGTACGGGAGGGATGCTTCATGCATGTTAGTTAAATCAAATGACATTTTGACTTACCCAAGTCCCGGCTAAAATTATATAGTGGCATATAGTCCACATCTACATGCTATGATTTCTGAGAAGGGAAACACTTGAATTACTACATCAAAACACACTAAACGAAACTACGAAATGCAGAGACACCGGATCCTGTAGTAAAGATCCTACACTTGACAGTTAGGTCTCCAGACAGAGAGGAGATGGTGTTGACAATACCTGATGATGGAGTGCCAAACCCGAAAGGTCCTTGGTTCACAATAAAGGAAGGATCCAAGTACACACTTGTCTTCAACTTCCGTGTCACCAACAATATCGTTTCTGGCCTTCGCTATAACAATACCGTTTGGAAAACCGGTGTCAAGGGTATTTTTAAAAAAAAATATTGTTAAATATACTTTTCAAGATGTTATCTGTTTAGTTTCGGTATTTTCTGGTTGGCGCAGTGGATAGTACGAAAGCAATGCTTGGGACGTTTAGTCCTCAAGCTGAGCCTTACCAACATATAATGCCTGAAGAAACGACGCCGTCAGGTATTTTCGCTAGAGGATCCTATTCCGCAAGGACGAAGGTATATATTTCACTAAAGTTGATGAGTGTGAGCTAGGCATTTTAAAATGCAACTATGTTTCGTTCAAAAAAAATGCAACTATGATTTATTTTGTTAAGGATTAGTGTCCAAGCTACTTATTTAGTTTATTCTATATTTCAGTTCGTTGATGACGATAATAAGTGCTACTTGGAGATCAATTACACCTTCGACATCCGCAAGAATTGGCAATGATCCACCTAATTCAACACCTTCTTAATTCCAAACCTATGCAGACCAAAGCTCTTTTGATAAGATTCCTTTTTTTTTCTACCTTACATTATTTGACCTCATACTAGAAAACTTTTTCTTTTTGACAACGACTAGAAAACTTATTTAGCTTTGGATTGAGTGATCATGAATAAAATATATCGCACGAGTGTTTGTCTAATTTCCCCTTCACTTCTCTCATGATCTTTCTATCTTGTAGAGTATGTATGGGAAATGTTATTTGAAGCATAGGTGGAATAATTAACTAGAAAGTGAAAGAATCGTTTCCCTGGATTCTCCATAATAACCACAAAGCAAACAAATTGTTTCCATTTCAGTGTCCCAAGAAAGTAAAGAACACAAAAGTATTTATGGAAAAATTATATTAGACTCTCATGAAAATAATATTACAAGATACATAGTTTATATAGATAATAAATCAATCTAATTTCCTAAACTAATATGGAATAATATACAATAGATAATGATAAATTTTTTATTCTAATATATTTATATCCTAATATTAACCATTGGATTAGGTTTTCTAGATCTCTCAATAGGCTAAACGATTGAAGGTGGGATTCTTGCACTACAAGAAAGCAGATAAATTTAAACGGAGAAGTTAGTCTGAAAATACTCCGTCAGAAACTTTCCAAAAATTCTGATAATTTTTCGACGGATCCGAAGAAATACCAAAAAATATTTCTGTGAAAATTGGTCGTCATATCTCGTCAGAAATAATTTCTAATTTTGTGGTTGTCAAAAATTATTCTGAGAAAAAAGATTTTGAAAATTACTCCTGACAACATTGATGTCATCAGAAAGGTTGTTGTCGGGAAATTCCAACAAAATATTCCAGTCTGATATTTTCGACGAAATGGTACAGTCAGATTTTCTCAACCGAATACATCGGAAATAAACTGTTTCGTCACAATTAACTGACAAAATCTCTTTTTGTTGGAAATGTTTAAATTTATTTATATATTTAATTATTACAGATATTTTTTATATATTAAATTTTAATTATTAATGAAAAATTCAAAATCTGATGCTTTGGATACAAAATACTCAAATAACATTGTATCGATAAGGGTACTTTTGGACAAAAAAATAACCCATTGAATGATATATATTGAATATTTTTGGTTTTCAGTTGATTTTAGATAAGTTTGAATAGTTTAGATGTAAAATACTCTAACTGAATTGAGTAGTTTGGTAATTTTAGTTAAAACCTGAATTCACTCGGATTCGAGAGGCCCGACCGGAATTCAATCCGCTCTTTTGTAATACCCAAGTAAAACTATTTTTTAAAATCCAAAAAATCAATACCCGAATAAGTATCCATATCCAATGGAGTATCTGAATCACCAAACATAACTTAGTGGGGGTTATTGGTTCTGACATTTTAGTGAATTTAGAAAAAAAATTGGATTTGAAAATCTTTGATGAATCCACTGATTTCAAAATCAAATAAGTGGACTTAATAAGAATTCAAATAAGACTTTGAAATCAAGTACATGGATTTACATGTGAAGATGCAAGCATCCTTAATCTAAAGAACACCTTTTCTATGTCAAAGAGATTTATTGGTAGAGTCTAAAAAGGTTTCATACAGAATTATCAAGAAGAGAATGGGAAAGTCAAGCTTGAGTGTCTTGCCATTGACAAACAGTTCGTCGCTGAGGAAGAGAACAACATCAAGCTTGAGTTAACGACTTCAAAACCCTCCTGGAATACTGGGATAAAGGAACTGATGATATTATGAAAGTAATAGTTTTTTTTTGCTTGATGTGTGGATGGTTGGTGATTGACATATCCATTGAAGTTATTAGTTACGTTTCTGTATAACCTAAAACTTCGGGGGTGTTATTGGTTTATTTATTTTAGTGGATTTGAAAATCCAAACCAAATCTACTGTTATTGATTCTATGATTTTAAAATTCATATTTAAATCTACTGTTATTGGTTTATTGATTTTAAAATAGATTTTAGAATCAAGTGTTATTCAATTTTATAGATTTATTTAAGGATTTGATTTATAATTGGATTTTGAGTGGATTTATGAATGTTTTAAGGGTAAAAATACAAAGGAGCAAATATTGAGCTTGTACATGTTATTTTGACTTGGATTTTAACGTTTGGACAAGTTTTCGTATCTTGTATATTTGGTCAATATCTCGTATCTTGTTCATCATTATTTTTTTCTCTGGGTACCAAACACATCTTCACCTTCTTCGTTTTGCAGTCACCAGTGTTTGGTCATGAGTACCTTTTGAATCCCCAGACATGGTTCTTACCTTTCATTCTTTTTAATTGGTTGTTTGGGCTTAGATCGTTCTTCTCATATTAGCATTTTAAGCATGATTACTTATGCCTACTTGTCAGACATTATGTAATGGTAATTGAATTTTTTATGTATAATTTTGAAACTTTTGATTGAATTGTCTGTTTTACTGCATATTTCAAAGCTTTAAGCATTTACCCTCTTATACACAAGTGTCACCTTACCACACTAACTAACGAAAACTTATCACCATAATGGTAAATCTATTTGATTGATTTATAACAATTCACCTGTTTGATTTTGAAATTCATATGAATTATTCTTAAATCCATTTGTTTGATTTAAAAATCATGGATTTATCAAAGATTTCTAAAATCTGTAAATCCATTAAAATACTAGAACCAATAACCCCCACTAATACTCGTGATCAAGTGTTACGTATTTTATATTGTGTTTCTATACAATTTGAAAAAAATATACAAATCCAAGTAAAATATCTAGGTTTACCTCTTTATTTGTGCCTTTGTATTTTGATGTTGAAAACACTTACAAATCCATTGAAATATACTTTCAAATCAAATCCATAAACAAATCTTTATTATTGAATAACACTTGATTTCATAATCTATTTTAAAATCATATAACCAATAACACTAGATTTGTATATTGATTTTAAAATCACAAAACCACTAACAAATGATTTGATTTGGACTTTTAAATCCATTAAAACACATGAACCAATAACACCCTAAAAGAAAACGAACATTTGTTTGGGTCTTATCCATATCCAATGAAGTATCTTTGCAGTTTTCTCCTATAAGAAGAGGCCTTTTAGATACGTTGAACGTAGCACTTTCCTTAGATACATTGAATACGGACATTTGTTTGGGTCTTAAACCTGCTTCTATTTTCCGCATCGAAAGATAATCTTAAACCAAGTAAAGATCCAAAACCGCTTACCAATTAGGAAATACGTACAATAACCACATCTTGTCACGTGCAACCACATGTTAACCATGACTCACTTGTTGCATTGCACGTGTATTCACGGGCACCGTCACGTTAGTTTTGACCACCTCATCAGTTGAGTGGTGATAATTAGTATGACGTGGCGGTTGTAAAACAAAAGTGAAGTGAGCAAATCTAGAAAAACTCTTTGTCGTATCCGTATATTTTTTAAAAACATTTTATATAAATGATATATCTATTTTTTTGTTCACAATCTAATTTATCAATGATTCATCTATTTTTTTTTGCTAAAACAATGATTCATCTTACGCGTAAGATTTTAAACATTTCTGTTTATAAAAACTGACTGTTTAAAAACTGAGAATTAAATATAAAATAATCTATATATTTCTATTTTAGTAATAAAATATTTTGTCGTATCTATGGAAATTTTAAATTTATCATGAGAATAGGTATGTATTTTTCAAATTCAATTATTATTATGAAAATTGAATCTGGACGCTTAGTTGATAAAACTAAGAATTAGATACAACTCTGTTAAATAAAAAAGTGTTAGACGACTCTCTCTCCACGAAAATATCTCTGCCTTCTCTCTAAGTTTGCTTCTGTCGTGATATAGTTTTCCGGCCGACGGTGCGGGCTTCCATAGCCGCCGTCGGTCCGGTTTCCTTGTGTGCTTTTCTTTTAGGTTTATGCATGTCTCCAGCGACGCACTCTTCATGTAATGGTGTTTGGCTTTTTGTCTCCGGCATCCTCGTCTTCTTCTCCGGTGAAGGACGGTCGGCTTACTCCGCGATTCACTCTCCTTATGTGAAGACGGCGGCTTTACGTATCTAGTTTCTGGAAGAAAACAATTTTCTCAAATCTTTCCGTTTGGTGGAAAGACTCGGTTTTTCTCTCGGGTTATGAAGGGTTAAGGTGGAGGTTGAAATCTCGTCACTGGACGAGTAAAACTCTCCGATGGAAGATGGTTTCGAGTGGATAGAAGCTTCTTTTTCTATGGTGAGGCGTAATTTGTCGGTTGAAATCTCGCATGTCGATTGATGCTCTCCAAGTTTGGGAACATAGAAGAAGAAGGCGCAAGTGTTGAAGATGGAGATCTCGTAGTAATACTGTTCCCGGCAGTTCCGGTGTCTGCTTTTACGCCGGTGAGATCTCAGGCGTAAAGCTTCGGTCGGTGGAGAGATGGAGACGGTTTCATCGTGTTTTGACGCGTGTTTCATCTTTTTCTCTTTGTTAAACACGTGTTTCGGACGCGTGTCTGGTTTGGGTTTCGATTGGACCTGATGTTGGGCCCAGATTGTGTAGTGTTGGTGTTGTATTCTAATGTGGTCGGTTTGGACCTTTGTATGTTTTTAAGTATAATAATATTAATATTTCAGGCGGCAAAAAAAAATGTGTTAGACATGCCACTAACGGCGTTAGTTCTTCTCCCTAATTGAGTTAAAATGAAGTATACTTTTCGTTACTTGTCACCATAATTTCACCACTCTGTCGTCATCTTCTATCATTTTGTCGTCTACTCCGTTTAACTTTCTCTATAGAATTAAATGATTTAATTTAAGTCGCGTTTTTATATAAATCTCTATATATGCTACCAAATTCTACGAATCATAAGTATCTCGTCAAAAAGACTAGCTAGGATAACAACGACAAAAAAAGATAAAGAATAAGATGGTTGAGATTCATGGGAGGTTCAAGAGAACTGAGACGGCTTTCAACTTGTCGGCGGCGCGTCAACGTCCGCCGTATTATGACAGCAGTGGAAGTAATCACTCACCGGAGGAAACAGGGGATCTTTCGGATTTGGTTGCCTCTTTTATCGAAATGGAAGGAGAAAAAAAGAATCCGGAGGAGGAAATGGAATATTCTTCCGACAACGAGTACGATGATGTGAAGGAGAGGTTACGTAATCTTCTAGAAGGTTTATCCGTCGGTGAATATCGGATGAAAATATTGGCCGCAACGGAGGTTGCCAGAAAATTCGTCGGAGATATTGTTCAACATGGTTCTTCTAAGCGCCAATTGATGGATTTTCTACGTAACAAGGGCTTTGATGCAGGTACATATCTAATGATATTTTCTTTCCTTTTTGTTTACATAATACATTGGAATTTACATGTTTATTCGACAAATTTAATCATTAATTAACCTGCGGAACTATTTTACAAAATTCACACACTATTTGGAGATCTGATTTGTGTTTTAATTAACGTTTTTGTGATTTTACAAGTCTGATGACTAAATTCTATCATAATTTTATTTCCTCTATTTGTAAGTTAAATCTAACTTTTATTTTATCAGTTAAGTATTCCAATTTTTTTAATCATCAACGATTCTAGACTTTAATTTTAGTCTAAATATTACAACTATATATTGTGTATGGGTCTATTGAATATATTCTAGAATTTATTCTCCAAGCTATGTATGATTCAGACAATTGCTTAGAATCAGTTAAAAGATAATTATACTTCGTCGTAGTTTTGATGTTGTAGAATAAAAATTTTGTTTTAAAATAAATGTTCTTTAGTTTTAACACAAAATTTATGGACTTAATATTTTGAATTTTTTTTCTGTTAATTGAAATGTGGTTAGACGTATTAATAGTAATATTTTTATCTAGTAAATATATAAATTAAAATGTTTTTTTAATATATGTGTCCAAGTATAACTAACAGAATAAAACTGAGGGAATATGTATCTTATATATGTACTTTTTTTTAGTTTTAGAAAACAGTTGAACTATTAGTTGGAAGACGAGTATATTTTTTTATAATTGATACAATCTGTGGATCGAGGTGTTTAATGGAATCTAACTTTTGAGAAGAATATTCCACTTCATTTTTAGTTCGATAATTGGTTGTACTATGTTATGTTAATAACAATATAACCTCACCGCATGCATAGGTCTTTGCGAGTCACGATGGGAAAGATTCGGCAAGAACACCGCCGGAAAACACGAGTACGTCGACGTTCGTTGCGGTGGAGATCATAATCGCTATATAGTGGAGACAAATCTCACCGGAGAGTTTGAAATAGCGAGGCCAACAAAGAGATACAACTCCATAATAAGCCAAGTGCCACGTGTCTTCGTGGGAACTCCGGAAGAGCTGAAAAAGCTCGTCAGGATAATGTGCCACGAGATGAAACGTTCGCTGAAGCAAGTGGGGATACACGTGCCACCGTGGAGGAGAAAAGGCTACATGCAAGCGAAGTGGTTCGGTTTCTATAAACGAACTTCGACGACGACTAATCACGAAATGGTTGGTAATAATACTAAAAGTAGCATCGGTACGATTGGGTTTAGGGGTTGCAAGGAAAAAATTTGGGAAGCAAAAAGTCTTAAGGTTATGGTTGGTCAGCTTTCGGTTGCTTTCAACGCTGGTGGTGTTGAAGTGTAATACTTTATAGAACAAGTTAGTTTTGAGCTATCAATGTAAAGCTAATTTCGGGTTTTATATCTGCACATATGTGAGTTTTTGGGGATCTAATTACAGCAACTGAATATATATATATAGAGAAGTATATATATATATAAGCTCAGTCACGGTAGCTTTTCTTTTCTTTTCTTATTTTAACTTTTAATATTTATGTAATAATCCACTAAAATTTTAACACATATAAAAGGATTTCTTTAAAAATAGCACAATTTCTGATATTAGAGTTTAGAAACTTTTAACTCTCTTTTCTTTCTTTCTAACTAATCATTAACCATGCTCTTCATATTTATTTGACGATATCAGAAAGTTGTTTCGGAAATGTTTGTACAAAACTGAACAAAGTGATATCAGATTCATTCTAGTTTAATCGCTATTTTTATAAAATGGTTAAATTATAAAATATGTTAAAGTATTCATATTTATGTTACAAAATAAGGAAATAGTAAAAGTAAATATGCAAATATGGTTTTGGTAAATATATAATAAACAAAATTATCATTTAATTTTAAATTTGGTAAAGATAGAATCTATATTTTTATAAAAATATTTACTCCCACGATTTCGTAGATATCCACCTGACAAAAATTAAAAATTAAATTTTAATATTATTTAAAATTTTCATTTATGATTGACGTATAAGTAAAATCATTTAAGTGGCTTTTTATTTAGTGGATAGTAGGATCGACCCTGTACATATAATTTTTTCATACATAGTTTGTCTTTCTTTTCTAGTTAGAGCAACGTGAAAACTCAATTGAGTTCTAAAAAAAATATCAATATTATAACTAAATGATTAATCTTTTATTTTCTTAAGTTAGTTTTAATAACAGTTGAATGACATCTGTTATTTGAATTGTTTAGGGGGTTCTTAAAATATATGATTTAAGAGCTTTTGTTCATTCTCTTAGAAGAAATTTTTCATTTTTTGGTTCATTTTGAAGAAATTTTTGCTCCAACCCTATTTCATTTTTTGCTTCAAAATGAAGCCATGAACAGTGTTGTCTCAAATTTGAAGATCTACTGTACATATCTTCATTTTTTTTTTAAGATGAACCTTTTAATTGTAAATTGATCCTTAATTTTTATTTATTCTTATCTTTTGCCAAAATAAACAATATGTTTTAATATAATTCAATTAATTTATAATTTCAGTTGTTATTTTCATTATATCAATTTAAAATATTAAATATACTTAAAATATATACTAATAAATAAAATAAACTTATTTAATTAAGATAAAAAAGTCAAATACATAATTAATAACACAAAACTAAACATATAAAACTTATTAATACAACATAAACTAAAACTTAATAATCTGGTAAATTATTTGTTTATTAACACTAAACATATAAAATCTAATGTTTTTGTTTATTTATTTATGTTTGGTGTAATAATTTTATTATAAGATATGTTGAACATGTTAAATTATGTTGAAATAAAATAGTTGGGAAAAATTAGTAAATGTGAAAAACTAGAAGGTGTTATTAATAATTAATGATAAAGTGGAGAAATAATATACTTGGAATATTCTTTTTACAAGAAAGAAATGAAGTAAACCATTGGAGTGAATGTTGCTTCATTTGTTTATTCATTTTAAAGAAAATGCATATCTGAAGATAAAAATGAAATCAACCATTGAAGATGCTACATATTTTTAATCTTTTTCTTTTTATTTTAATTATAAGAATCTCTATTATACCCCGTTGATGGAGCTTCTCTTAATCTTTAAAGCTTTTTCCTTACCTCAAAAAAAAAACTCATGTGCCTAAATTTATTGAGATACTAAAACAACATGTTTTTAATCTTTTTCTTTTTATTTTAATTAAAAGAATCTCTCTTAAACCCCGTTGATGGAGTTTCTCTTAATCTTTAAAGCTTTTTCCTTACCTAAAAAAAAAACTCATGTGCCTAAATTTATTGAGATACGAAAACAACAAGGATAAAATGTGAACTCAAGGATAAAATGTGAACTTTGTTATAATTTTTAAAAATATATATTTGATTTGAAAACATCATGCAGATCGATCGATCTCAAATCTGTATTTGTTTGAGACATTTAAGATTGTAAATAGCTATTTAATAAGTTTGCCAACCAGTTGTCTATATAGATCAGGATTAAAATCAAAGTAAAAATTAGAAACTTATAAAGATTAGATAAGAATTTGTATATCATTATTGTAATTTTAGAAAGATAGGAAAAAAATTTCAATTTTTCATACCTTTTTGGATCTTATATTTTGCAATGGTGTTAACCAGGACCGGATCTGAAGAGAAGCTAATAAAGCATATTTTTCAGGACGGGAAAAGATATATATATATATTTACATGGCCAAAAAAAAAAAAAATGTATGTAGCTCTCTACTAGTAAGCCTGTAAGCGTCAGACAGTGTAGGATAGGAGTTATCAAATGTATGTAGCTCTCTACTAGGAACTCCACAGAGCCTCAAAGCCCCAATCAAACGTCTCATCCGCTTGCATGGCTGAAGCCCTAGCTATTCAGAAAGCACTGCTCCACGCCTCCTCCCTCCAATACACAAACATCTGTATTCGCACAGATTCTCAAGTGTTCGTCAGAGCGATTACCACGAGAAGAAGATCGACAGAACTCTATGGAATTTTATCGGACATCGACTCGCTGGCTTTCTCCCTTCCTCCCCTTTCGATTCTTGCTGTTTCATTTTCATTCCAAGGGCCTGCAACGGCTCAGCGGACTCTTTAGCTAAATCTTTATTTGGGTCTGAGGCCATAAACCTTTTGATTTAGTTTTAATGAAAGTAACCAGTTGATCAGAAAAAAAAGGAGTTATGTAAAATTTTCTATATAAAACTAATATTTCAGCAAAAAAAAAACAGTGATGATATTGTAATTCTTACCTAATATCTTGGTGATATATTGATTACAAAAATAATTTATATATCATCACTGTAATCACTAATCACACACCACTGTTCATTTCATCAAAAGGTGATAGCAATGTTTGACGATACACACGTCTACGGAAATGTAAATATTGCACATATATCGATTAAAAGTGTTTCCTGTTATTTTGAACAAGATCTTCTGATGATATTTCAGATAGTTTTCCGCTGAAATCATCAATGCTCTCAGATTCCTTTTAACTTGAGGCGATCAAACTAGGTCATTAACATTTGGAGTCTCGCTTCTTTAAGTTTCTTTGCTCCCACATTTATAGCTTTAATGGCTTTCAATATCTTCTTTACCTTATCCAACTCTTCGATTTGTAAGATAAGTGTTTCGGGTATGGATTAAAACAATAGAGTTGTGGCCATGTCGTTTTTGTCACCATCCATCGAGTATATTTCTATGGCTTCCCAAACTTTGTGAACTCTAAGTGTGATCTTTATCCTTATGATTCACACTGTATAGTTCGTCGAGTTAAGCGTAGGGCATTGGATTGACGAAGGTATTCCACCATCTTTTGGTCGTCCTGTTTCTGCAACAATACCGTTTGTCTTCCTGAAGCTCTGATACTAATTATTGAATAGAATCAAAATTACAAAAAAAAAGGCTAAGAACATCTAAATTATTAAGGCTGAAGTACATTTTGTATTAGCCTAGATTTTTCCACAAAAATTACATACTTATGCCATTCATTTTAAAACACAGTAGTTTTGATTACAATCTTTTGATGTCGAGAATAAAGCACTTGACTTAAACAATTATGAGGCCTTCACATTGTCTTACTAAACAGGCCTTACAAGCCCAACTTTATAAACATATTATAATTAAATAATCAAGTCTCTAAACTTCAAACCGGACCAAAATTCGGTTTAATTTTTTCTAGCCACCACAATCTCTGCATAAAATACACAGAAAGTTTAATGTCAAAGCATCCCAACAATCCACAATCAAAAGTCCACTATAAATACATTTTCTAACTTACAACACAAAAGCACTACCAAACCTTTTATATGTGTAAGATTAAGTACATCATGACAAATACACACGAAAAAAAAACTAAGTCAACAAGAACAATTGTTACGTAAAATCGTACATACTTTTTTAGAGAAATGGTTTTATATTTTTTAAATAAAATTTTGACATTATTGATCATCAGCTATAAAAAAAAACTTTATATTAGCTCTTTTATTACATGAAATGTCATATTAAAAATTATTTAATCAGAGAAATTTTAAAAATGTATTATCACTTATACAAATAAATATTTATTACAAATTTAGTTCATGTTGCTAGCTATTTTAGCTAATTAAAATTTTCAAAAGATCTCTACTTTTTTTTTAAATTTTGCCAAACAAATTTAAATCCATATATTCAGTATATTCATAATATTTAGTATAACAATAGTATTTAAAAAGTTAACCAAGAAACAATTAAAATTAAACATTATACTCATTGCAAATCATGTATAACATTTAGTATAAAAAAAAAAAATTTGACACCCGCTCGGTCGAGCGGGTCGAAAATCTAGTTTTTCTTATTGCTTTAGAAAATAACTCAAAACTAAAGCTTTTTCACTAATCAATTCTTAAACTCGTAAGCTATGTTACCACTTGACATCTTCTTAAAGATAGATAACTCATAATCTCATTAGGACATACATATTTAAATAACTCCTAAATATTATTCATTCCATTTCATTTTAATTGTTGTTCTAGATTTATGCACACTGAAGTTATCATTAAGCAAAGGGTTAAAAAACCCCAAAGAGGACAAAGCCTCAAACGTACACCCATCTAAATGGAAAGCCAATAAGCAAAGAGAAAAAAAGAAAAAAAACAGAGGAAAAGGAAGAAAGACAGAAAACAGAAAAACAGGAAAGAAGAAAGAGAAGAACTACCAATAGGTAGTATTACAGATCGCATTCCTTAACGGAGGGAGCCAGAGGAAGCATCTAAACAGGAGCCATCGCCGACTCCAGAGCTAAAATGTGAAAGAGCCAAGAGGGACCACCAGTAGCAACATAGGATTGAACCCGGCTATCTGAAGTGATGCTTCCAGCTATCAACTCTTTGGGGTTTTTTAACCCTTTGCTTAATGATAACTTCAGTGTTAAAAAAAAGATTTATGCATACAGATTAACTATAAATCTAACATTATTTTAATCAATAGAAAAATAAATAGAAAATCTTGTTAATAAAGTTTGCATTGAAATTATAAAATAATACTTATGTTGAAACGAAATTTTAATCTACAAAAAATTTAAAAAAAAACGGAGAGAGTATATCTAATCCTAATCCTTTTGAAAATAACAATTTGATATGATTATAATAACTTGTGACTCAAGCTTTCTTCAAGTTCAAGTCAACATCCTTAGTCTAGATGTGTTTACAGAATGTTTCATAATCACTGTGGGTTTGAACGAGAAACATGGGTGTACATCAGTGCCGGTCTAATGGTTTATAATGTCCTAAGCCAAATTTAAAATTTATTTCTCTATACATATTTTATCAAGATCACAAAATAATATCAAACAGCAAAAAAATCAAATTTCAAAAACAGTTTATAAAAAATTTTATTGTTGAAATATAATTTTTTACATCTTTTCCGTAAAATCATCCATATATAAATAAATAAATATATATATATATATATATAGTTAATTCTTTCAATCACAGTTTCTTCAATAGAGAACATAGCAAGTCTATTTTAAAATCTTTCGTGACGTGGTAGAACACAAATTATTTTTTATCAATTTTATCTTCGAAAAACTTCTTTGAATTGTGGTGATTAATACCAAAATGGTTAATAATATACGATAAGTAATTTATATGTTTTCATAACAATATTTCAATTTTTTTTCAAAACTCAAACACTTCAATAGACTTTTGAACTTCACAGATCTTGATTTTTAAAGAATCTTCGTATCTATAAATAAATCATCACCAGTTATGTGTGAATTCATACCACCCCATAAATAATTTATAAAAAACTTAAAATCATATACTAAAACTTATAAACCATAACAAAGATTTATAATCATTTATTTTGACTTACAAATTTATATTATAAAATTTAATAAAAAATTTAAAATATTTTTTGAAGGTTTCTAAATAAAAGGTATGTTACTTCTAGTGGAAATTACAATAGTTGTATCTTAGAATGTTCTATATATATCATACTTACATCATACTTAATATTTTTATAATTGATACAATATTAACTCTAATTCTATGAAAATAATCATTTAAACTTTGCTAAAATAACCCCCCAAAATTAATATTTAGCTAAAAATCTCTATAAATTTTATTTGTTTAAGAAATATTAATAAGTATATAATGAATTTTGAAAATTTAAAAACATTTTAAATGGATTATCCGAACCCGAACCGAACCCGCAAAGATCTGAACCGAACCCGAACCGAAATTTAGAAATATCCGAATGGGGCTGAAATCTTTGACCCCGAAAACCCAAAACTCGAATAGACTGAACCGAAACCCGAATTGGTACCCGAACACTCAGCCCTAACACTAAGGCACGAGAAGACCTCATGTTGAAAAAATAAACCTCAAAATGTTCGAAGCCCATTTGTCTCGACAAGCACATATATAGGATGATGTCACAGGTTTAATATAACCACTTGTTTGTTTCCAGACCGAGCTCAAATAGGAAACAGGAGAGGGCAAAAGTACTATGAATCTTCAACCAATCTTGCACTTGTACAATAACATGTAATCTAAAATATAAATTAAAAGAAGTCTAAATAGCTAAACTATGCATACGCAATTACGCATCTCTTTGAGACGTTTATTTTAATTTCAATACGTTTTAGATTACGCACTTCTTATTCCAGCTCACTTTCTTTCGAAATGAGAGACCAGTGATCAATATATACGTTTCATTATATTCTGTATTATACAAATTAATCAGCCTAATTAATTACGTGTGATTATGTAAACCATATAACATCGTGTAGATGCGAAATACAATCAGATAAGTGAAAGAAAAAGAAGAAGAATAGTAATCTTTACAATGAGAGCGAGTGTTATGGTAATTAA
Organism: Raphanus sativus; assembly: GCF_000801105.2. Lineage (NCBI taxonomy): Eukaryota > Viridiplantae > Streptophyta > Magnoliopsida > Brassicales > Brassicaceae > Raphanus > Raphanus sativus. Next base: position 26,517,277 of record NC_079519.1, on the reverse strand, counting down.
ATAACTTTGAAATTACTAGGCATTTACAGGAACAGAAGAAGAGGAAGATGGTGAGCTGATGGCTGAGACGCAGCCTTTAAGTCGATCAAGAATCGCGTTTTTGGTCTTCGTCAGGCTTGCATGTGACGTCAAAGGCAGTCCTTCTTTGACACATTCGTCGTACTTCTCTAGCACCGCCACAATGTTTGAGAAGTCCGGTCGCTTTGAAGGGTTCTCCGACCAGCACCTCTTGATCAGGTGAGCTAGCGCAGGCTGACAGCTAGCCGGTAATGGCGGTCTCTCGTTCTGCTCAGTTTTAAAAGAGAAAATATTAATGACTTGCGTCCCAAACGAACACAATCTCAGTGTTAAAGACAAACGCTTTTTTCACCTTTTCAGCGACTGCAAACGCGGCTTGCACGGGAGTCATGCCTTGGAATGGAAGCAAGGCAGTTGTGAGTTCCCATAGAACGATACCGAAGCTATAAACATCGACTTTTCTAGTATAAGGTTTCTCCTTGATCATCTCTGGAGCCATCCATCGATAAGTTCCCATATTACCCTTGGCTTCTCTGCATTGTGTCTCAAGACAAGAAGTCCCAAAATCTGCAACCTTAACTCTCATTTCATCATTCAAAAGTAAATTGTTGGACTTTAGGTCTCTGTGGATAACACCCTGCGAGTGAAGATACTCCATTCCTCTTGAGATGTCTAAAGCTAGCCTTAGTACGGTCTCAATCGAGAGCGAGTAAGGTTCCTTCTTGTTGAGGTACATTCGGAGATTACCTTGTGACATGTACTCAGTTATTATGCAGTAAACCGGCGGTTTCTTGCAAGCCGCAATAAACTATATATCAAAATAAAGATATAATTAGTATTCGAAACGATTAAGGCCTATGATCGTATGGATGCAATATATTAAAATGTGCCTTTGTATGATGTTGTTCTCTATTTGATATATATACATGCTATGTTGTTCCTTGCTAGAAAGAATAGTTTTTTCCACAGAACTTAAGGAGATAGCAATATAAAGAGAAGATTTTCAGAATTTAAGATCCTCCATATATACTTATTTTTTGTTTATTAGTTTATTCTGGTCTAGATAGCAATAAAATAGTTTTTTGATGTTAAAAAACTATGAAAGAATAGGTTTTGTGTTATTAATAATTAATTATTAAATTTATACCTCATAATCTAAAACCAATGGGTCTAAAGATAAGATCTGTGTGTTATGTTTTTTTCTCCCACCAAATTTTTTTTCACCAAGATTTTCTTGATAATGGAAAAAGGTTTTAAACTTTGATAAGCAAAAAGAGAAAATCAGACCTGGACGATGTTAGGGTGAAAGAGACGAGAAAGCAGAGCAACCTCGGACTTAAACTGCTGTTCGAGTTTAGCCCTTGTCTCTTTCTTGTGTGTTGGGATCCTCACCATCTTCACGGCGACCGCTCTCTGTTTGTAGATCCCTCTGTAAATCCTGCTGTGCGCTCCCGAAGCAAACTTGTTCCCAATAAAGAGCTGCGAAAGATCAGCGGTCCATTCCTCTCTTTCCCCTTTAGACGCTTCCCATGTCTCCACGTTCTCGGACTCTAGGATCATAGACCAAGATTCCATGCTGTCGAATCTCTTCTTCTCCATCGTCTCGCTTTCTGCATACCGGTTGGTTTTGGAGGAAGATGGGTTTGCGGATAAGGAGGCGGGGAAGGAAGACTCTGGAAGAAATTTGGATCTCAGAGACCGCCTGAGACGAAACGGGTTGAAACATGAACCAGACATGGTGAATCCAAAGAGAGTTAGCTTGGATCACAAGGTAGGGTTTGTGAAAGCAGAGGATCTAGGGTTTATTGAACTAGGGTTTTCCTTCTGAAAGTGTGAATAGATTTCAGGAAGTGCATGAACTGATTCAGAAACATGGGTTCTGTAGGATCTCCCGAGAATATAGCCGCGGTTTCATTAATTTTCTCGGGAAGACAAAACAGAATCAGGGAATATAAAATTTCAGATATGTTAAAACTAAGAAAGATTTTGTCACAAGGAAGATACTCTTACAGGAATGAAACAGAAACAGAGAAGGAAACAAATGGGTTTCATCTTTGTCTTTTTCTTAGCAGAACAATGAAACTCTCCGGGAAAATTAACAAAGGGGAAGAAAATTTTCCTGGGAAAAAGATGAGGACACGAGAAGAGGGAAAAGCACCAGAAAGTTTTGGATACAAGTTGAGTTTTACAAGTTACATAAGAAATCAAGTGAATAAGGAAGGGACCCAAAGTAAGAGATTTTCAAAGGTTTCTCGTGATTGCTTCGTTCAAAAGTAAGCTTTTTTAGAGAGAAAGAGTTATTATGATACATCTTTTATATACCATTTTTGTTTTCTGTTTAGAACAAATTCAATGGTGTTTGGTTCGTGTATATTGGGGGGATAGTCAGTGTCGGTCTGATATGTGATCTGAACTTGGAACATGAAATATTAATATATAGTGTACAGATATCACTAAACAAAAGATACTTTAGCAAAAAAAGAAGAAGTCTGAAATGAGTTTATGAGGGTGGAAAACTCATACTTCCACACATCTTCTTCTCAAGTCCGGGTCTGGGATAGAGCTTTTTTAGGAAACTGATTTTAAATATTATTAAAGAGTTTTTTAAATAAATTATCAATTTAGGTTTAGATACACACTATGAACGCCTAAAAAAATCAGTTTTGATCAACGCCTTAAAAAGGGCAAATTTTTTGGCTAAGAACAATGTTTGATATGAATTATTGTTTGGTTTTGATATACATTATTAAATTACAAATTCATATTATATTGAAGAAGAAAATACTTTTTTGTTTAAAATTATATAGCTTATCAATTAGTTTATTTGAAATGTTTTATGTACACTCTTATGTTACAAAATCGTTTTTTATTTTATGTGCATTTATAAAAATCCCCTAGTCTATATTTGAGAAGTGATTTTGACATGTGTCATCATCATATTAATTTTGAAAGAAAAATGATGACATGGCACACTAATATTGATGACATGGCTTGAAGTAAATTATAACATGGATATTTACATTTAGTATTGATTTATATTTAAGATAATTTTTTTAAAATATGGTAATAACTTATAAATCATTATGACATATTTACATTTAATATTGATTTATATTTAAGGTAAGTTTTTAAAATATGATAATAACTTATATATCATAATTATTATAACAATAAATAATAAATTAAATTGAAAATAATAATAATTAAAATTTTTGAAATATTATTTAGCTACATTTTTATAAGTATATAATTTTTATTACAAAAACAGTTCTTCTAAATACTATGCATTTAAAAAAAAATTCTTTAAATAACGATATAGACATTTACAATTATTGTTGATTTGTATTTTTAGTAAGTTTTTAAAATATGGTAATAACTCATAGAACATCATTAATATAGCAATAAATAATATAATGTTAATAAATTAAATTGAAAAATAATAATAATTAAAATTTTGAAATGTTATTTAGCTATATTTTTATAAGTATAGAATTTTTATTACAAAAACAGTTCTTCTAAATACTATGCATTTAAAAGAAGAATAATTTTCTTTAAATAACGACATGGACATTTACAATTATTGTTGATTTGTATATTTAGTAAGTTTTTAAAATATGGTAATAACTCATAGATCATCATTAATATAGCAATAAATAATATAATGTTATCAATAGAAATATAATATTATTTTGGAATTTTCAAAATTTAATTCTATTTTATAATTATTATTAGTAAAACAATTCTTCAAAATTATACAGTTTTAAATGTAATTTTTAATCTCAATGCTATTAGTTTATTTTTAATATCCATAAATTTTAGAAAATTATTTAGTTTTATGTTTTGATAATTATACATTTAACAAAATTTTCTCTTACATTTAAAAAATTTGATTTAATATATTTAAACAAAAAGATATAAATTAAATAATATTTCAAAATTTTAATTTAAATATATACATATATATTACTAAAATACATTTAATAAAAAATTAATCTTAAAGTTTTTACATATTATTAAATTAAGATTACATATTGTAAGCAAATAATAAAATCAAAAATTAACAAAATCAAAAATTAACAAATTTTGTATTTTAAAATAAATTTAAATTTTAAAACTTTTATTTCTGCACATGGTGCTGGAAAACACCTAGTTTATAGTATTTTAATAGCATTTTTGTATCTGATCCAGGCACTTGGTCGATCTGATAAATTCGGTGACCGTATATAATCTGATCTGAGTTTAGTTAAACCCCAATAGGTGAAAACATGATAAACCCCAATAAAACCTCAAAAACACATCATTAACATACAATCTAATACTGGTTGGTTCAATAAAACCCCACACAAATCTGATGATACTTTTTAAAAAATAATTCATTAAAGAAATAATTGAATGATAGTTATCTACCTAATCTTCTAGCCAACTTTATCGCGGATGCATTACCATTTGGAAATAACTAGGTGTTTTGCCCGCAGTTGCGGGCTTAATAATTTTACAAATTACTAAATAAATATATTATAAATTCGAGAAACATTAAAATAAATTATTTTCATGCCTTTGATATATTTAATAATTAATTAAATATTAATTTTATATACAATAAAGTTTATTTTAATAAAAAAATTATTATGTAAACAACTTGAAAATATTCATATATTCATAAAAATATATACAAGGATTTATATTTATTTTAAAATATTTTGATGTAAATATTATTGGATCACATAATATATAATTTGTAGATAATGATGAGAATCAAATTAATGAAATTCGTTTTAAATTTGTGAGTAATTCTATATTAACAAATCTAATTTAATTATGTATTAAGAATAATGAAAATTTTAAACGCTATAACTTTTAACGTGAGAGAAAGAAAATCGCTTTGAATATAGTATTATAAACTAAATGTTCTCTTTTCAGTTATATAAAATTGATAATTTTTCTTGATTAATCTTTAGTTATGTGTTGTTTTATTTTAGTTTAATTTATTATTAAAAGATAGTTTCAGATAACAACACAATATATGTGTTTATATCATATTTTATTTTTTAATATATATTAGGTTTCAGATAATTCTTCTTATTATTGTTATTATTATTTTTAATCATTTTAATTCGTTTTTATTTTGGAGTTAATTTATATATTTTATTCATTAAGGGTATAAACGATATTAACCACTCTAACTTTTAACGTGAGAGCTCGAATCCAAAATTATTAAAATAAATTATTTTCATGCCTTTGATATATTTAATAATTAATTAAATATTAATTTTATATACAATAAAGTTTATTTTAATAAAAATATTTATTATGTAAACAACTTGAAAATATTCATATATTCACAAAACTATATACATGGATTTATATTTATTTTAAAAATATTTTGATGTAAATATTATTGGATCACATAATATATAATTTTGTAGATAATGATGAGAATCAAATTAATGAAATTCGTTTTAAATTTGTGAGTAATTCTATATTAACAAATCTAATTTAATTATGTATTAAGAATAATGAAAATTTTAAACGCTATAACTTTTAACGTGAGAGAAAGAAAATCGCTTTGAATATAGTATTATAAACTAAATGTTCTCTTTTCAGTTATATAAAACTGATAATTTTTCTTGATTAATCTTTAGTTATGTGTTGTTTTATTTTAGTTTAATTTATTATTAAAAGATAATTTCAGATAACAACACACTATATATGTGTTTATATCATATTTTATATTTTAATATATATTAGGTTTCAGATAATTCTTCTTATTATTGTTATTATTATTTTTAATCATTTTAATTCGTTTTTATTTTGGAGTTAATTTATATATTTTATTTATTAAGGGTATAAACGATATTAACCACTCTAACTTTTAACGTGAGAGCTCGAATCCAAAATCACACTATATATGTGTTTATATCATATTTTATATTTTAATATATATTAGGTTTCAGATAATTCTTCTTATTATTGTTATTATTATTTTTAATCATTTTAATTCGTTTTTATTTTAGAGTTAATTTATATATTTTATTTATTAAGGGTATAAACGATATTAACCACTCTAACTTTTAACGTGAGAGCTCGAATCCAAAATTTTACTTCGCAAATAATAGTATAGATAATAAAAACTTAATTAAACTCCATATTTCACATTGCTGTTTCGAATTACTTTACTATTTTATAATCTTTTCAAGTTTTGTTTTTTCTCTAATTCTAGAGAGAGGGATATAACGGTTGGGTGTGGTTTTTTCTTTTGTGCTATAATATTACTGTAGATATATATTGTTCAGTGCTACCTTAAATTTAATGTTAATAAAGCAAAAGAATACAAGCGATAATGTTTTATTTAACAGTTTTATAAATCAAAGTAGATTCTGGATTTTTTGGGTTATAAACAAATTTTGATATGAATTCATATTTTAGAATTTTGTATATTATTATGCTATAAAATGTACTATATCAAATAAGATTTTTTTTAAAATTATATAATTCATGAATAAGTTTATTTAAAAATTTTATGTACACTTTTATATAACTTTTTATTGGGCTTATTCATTCTATCTGAACCCAAAAATTGAACTGAAACCAACACAAAAATACAGATTCGAATTTTGGATGGAAAAAAATGCCTATTGAGTTTTTTGGACCCGTGAGTTTCTGTTCGAGTTTGGGTAACAAACTATAACCAAAATATCAAATCTGAAAATTAAAAAAAAATTATAATACTAAAAACTTATCTGAAATACCAAAATTCTAAAAACAGTTAGAATGATGCTTATTATAAAACTGAGAAAATATATGAATTTATTGGGATACGTGCGCCTTTCTTACAAGAAACATGCATACCTAAATGCATTGGTAAATTACAACTAATGGTCGTACCAAGATGTGAAATTACCCGAAGTCAACCTCGTGAATTATAAACTTGTAGCAGTATCATATTTTGAAAGTTGAAACTATAGATAGGGTTTCTAATATTGTCTTGTCATTTGTGTTAAAATCGAGTATGTAATCAGTTACTTCTCCAACGTCAGATTACTTGATCAGTATCATGACAAATATTTTCTAACTTCCTTTTCGGATTCTTTAACCGACGCTAGAAGGTTGCAATAACTCCCTTTAGTTGGGATTTATATTATCTTTCTTTTATTTTTTGGTTATTCTTCCATCAGTTCCCTCGTACAGTATATGTTTAAGAGTATGAAACAGGAGATGGAAGATGAGTTTTTGAACTGATGACGCGAATGGATTAATGATTCTTGAGCGAGTTTTGTTAGTCTTAGATATTTTAGTAAATTCTGAGGAGGACATGTACTTGTTGCGTTCAAAAAGAGGCTGCATAAAAAAAAGTGGCTGCATAGAACTGAAATTCATAGACACTACGCAACAAGAACATGCGTTATCCAACCGCTGAGCCTATCATTCAGATGAAGGCATGAAACGAAACAAGGTCGTATATTTTGTCATGCATAGGTAACCAAGAAAACACATGCGTATGTATTTTACTAGCGGAGATTAATTAGGTCGGAAGTATTGCATTGATTTCATATATATACAATAGACATTACACATGGCGAGTAACATAATATCATAATTGATAGAGGTGACAATCTCTAGTTTTATTTATGAATACAGAAGAGATTGCTGATTTTGCGGAGTATTATTAATTGTTCAAGGGACACTGTTGCCAATGCTGCCACCCGCCCTGGTGTAGGCATATCCGTTACTAGATCCATTGCTTTTAGCACCGTCGGGACCCGCTTCAGCATCGGCACCATCTTGACGGTTAGCGATACTGGTAGAATAAGCACTTGGGTTAGGACCATCGGCACCATCTTGACGGTTAGCGATACTGGTAGAATAAGCACTTGGGTTAGGACCATCGACAGTGACATTTCCAGAGGTACTTACATAGGTTCTTCCAGCTGCACTAGAGCCAGGACCACCAGGACCCGATGTAGCATTATCATTGGCAGTTATCACTCTGATGGCCGTACTTGTAACAGTAAGGACAAGCTCAGTTCCAACGCCGTTGGTAGCGGCAGTTTTAGGAATAGAGATGCCTAATTTGGTGTCTTTGGACAACATACCTACTCCGTTCTCAACTCCTTTTGTTGCAGAGACTGCTTCACCTAATCCAGGGATGGGTACTGGCGGAATCACTGGTGTCGGAAGCGTTGATGGCAATGGCGGAAGCATAAGGGGTTTTTGATCCATCAGTTCTTTGGACACTTTCTCGAGCTTCCTTGCGCCTACATCAGTACAAAGAACTCCAATGAACAAGAGCATCACAAGAAAATTGGTAGCGGTATTCATTTTTCTTTGATTTGTAGTTTTTTTTTTTGTTCTTTGAAAAGAGTTTGTGTTCCAAACGTCCATGGCCTATAAATAGTCACACGCCTAATTAAACACACTTTACATAAATTTTAAAATGTCAGTGTGTATATTTTGTTGCTTGTTACTGAAAATAATTTAATGCGAAATAGATATCGTATAAACTAGGTATGTGAGCCAGGGGCGAATCCAGACAACTATTTTCATGGGTGCACTAGTATTAAATTAAAATATTTTTGGGTGCACATAAAAAAATTTGTGAAAGAATGCATTGGTTTTTCAAAAAGATTATGGGTGCACAGGCACCCCCTCCCAACACCCTAGCTTCGCCCCTGATGTGAGCTACTTGAAAGTATTTAACATGACGTATTGGTAAATTCAACTTAGATATTAATTATAAAAAAAAAATATCTGGTGTTTTTCTTACGTAATGTTCTCAAATTGGATAAATCAGTCAGTCAGGCCACTAAAACAAGATATAGCGGCAATTATAAATGAAGAGAAAACTATATATATATGACAAGCTTTCGTAATTGTTACGAAGAACTAAGTAAATGTGAAAGCGATATGGATTTAATGATTATATCTATATTACTTGAAGTGAGTTAATTAAGAAGATATTTAGATTTGATAGGAGCACTGAATATTCTTACGATATGTTTTCATACACCCGAAATTATGAAAAAGAACAAGCAGGTAAAGCAATATTTTATTGCTCAAGTTACAAAATTTAATATTTCTCTTGAAAATTTGTATACTTGTAACTCGTTTAGTTTGTCCTGTGTTAGATGGAGTATGCCAACGTATGTAACTTGCAAAATTGGAGTATGCCAACGGCCCCAACGTGTATGTAAATGTCAAAAAATATAGAAAAAAAATCTAATGTAAATGTTTAATATCGTGGAAAGGTTAAGGTATAACTTTCTTTTAAAACCAAGATAGAGATTGCATTATCAAATCATTATGTATTTAGCTCGTATCAAATCAGTATGTATGTTTTCAACAACTTTCAAGATTTTTCTTTTTAACACTCAATCTATCTATACTATTATTTATGAAGTTATTTTGCTGATTTGTCACATTCTCTTTGATTTTAGCTAATTTTGCTTATTTGTCATATTTTTATTAGTTATAGCTTAAATATTTAATTTATTAATTTAAATAATATTAATATTTCGAAATTTCTAATTAATTTATATAAAGTGATTTTGCTAATTTGTCACATTCTCCATGATTTTATCTAATTTTTCTTATTTTCATATTTTTATTAGTTTTTACTTTAAATATTTAATTTATTAATTTAAATAAGATTACTATTTCGAAATTTCTAATTAATTTATATAAAGTAATTTTTCTGATTTGTCATATTTTACATGATTTTATCTATTTTTTCTTATTTGTCATTATAATTAGTTTTAAGCTTTAATAATTAATCTATTAATTTAAATTAAAGTAATTTTTCTGATTTGTCATATTTTACATGATTTTATCTATTTTTTCTTATTTGTCATTATAATTAGTTTTAAGCTTTAATAATTAATCTATCAATTTAAATAATATAACTATTTCAAAATTCTAATTAATTTATGAATTTAAATAATATAACTATTTTGAACTTTGTAATTGGAATAATTATTAAATAATATAATTATTTTGCTTATGTGTCAGCTTCTCCATGATTTTAGATTTAGTCAATAATTATCTTATTAACTAAAATTATTATTTCTTAAATAAAAGTATAGATTTTAGTAATATTTGTATATCAGATAATAAAAAATTTGAGAATAATATGATATTTATCATCTACACAACTATTAGATAAATCTTATTAATATTAAATAAAAATATTCTTCTCTTATATGTCGAAAGGATTAAATCTATGGTATTAAAAAGATTATATATTTTAGGATTTTGTTGATATAAACTCATCGACAGCATATACAATTTATTATTTTAATTTATTACTTTTAAATATGTTTTTTAATAATTGTAAATTTTTGTAATATGTGTTACCACAAAAACTCATGTTTATGTTCTATCAAATCAAAACTCGATAACATGGTGTATGAGCAAATATACAGAAAACAAATCGCAAAGAAAAAATCAATATTTTAAAACATAAGAGATTTCCTAAACATTTTGAAAACATTGGTGGAATTATTTGTTTAATATAAATCATTATTTTTAAAATTAAGATAATTATTATATATATATTGTTGTTATTTTAAAATAATATTTTCAATTATAATAATTAAAAATTAAGAATAAAACATTTATAGTTCAATATTAACTTTAAAATCATTTCTATAAATATAAGCATATATATTTTGATGTGAGTATTTTAAATTTTTGACTCAGTAATAAACATATATATTTTGATGAAAACATTATCATATATAAATAATTTGATGTTTGATTTACACTTTTTGAAAACATTTAAGTTAGAAAGATGTAAACTAACAAATATTCGTAAAATGATTATGCCTGCAAATGCGGGCAAAACACCTAGTATATTATATTATTACAAAATTTCAAGATTTTTCTAATCTTATGAATATTCACGTTTGACTGTATCACTTGATCCGTCATATAAGATCCAATCTTGACGGGTTTTTTTTCTCCATGTTACAGATTTTTTGTAAACTGTTTTTCCATTAATTTAAATAATTCTGCATTTCTCCAGAATTGAAACCAACACCTCCTATTGTAAATGCATTAACTTTCAAGATTTTTACCCCGAGCAAGGAAAGAAGTTAAGTTGATTAAAGAAATTACTAAACAGGGATATGTTCATTTTTCGTAAGCCTAGGTTAAAATCTCAAACTAAAGGTTAAGAGCAATTTCAATAAGACTTCTTTTTGTAACACAAATTTTGATTACTTCTCAAACATGCTAACTACAATTAAGAGAAAAAATTTAAAAACAAATAAAAGACAAGAAAACATAAGAGATAGAACATTCAATGGTTTGGTATTTTCCACTTTGGAACCCACCCGGCCGGTAACTAAGAAAACATGAAGAATCCCTTTTACAGGTTTCCTTTACTTTCTTCTTCCCAATAGCTTTTGTAATTTGATTTTGGGTTTTTTTGACCTATTTATCTCAGGAAGACGTGAGCTTAAATTCTTCAGGTGAAGATGGTTCAGGAATCAGCAGACAGACCCACCACTGAACACACAAAACAGGAAAGCTTGCCCGTTCATTCTTTGGTAACTACATATTTTTTTTTACTTTTTAACTATTGTTTCATCGCCAAGAATCTGATCACTTATTACACTAGTGAACTGCACAAGTCTAATGTCTCTGCAGCTAGACAAGTCATGATCTGGCAAGGCTCTTGCTTTATCACACCTCTCCTTGGAGCTCTTATTGCTGACTCTTATTAGGGAAGATACTGTAAGAAGAGTAAAAAAAGAAGACCCTAAAAGTTCGAGTTTTGTATCCCTGAAATTGCATAGCTTTTGTTGTTAGGGAATGGCTTTGTTGACACTCTCGGCTAGTGTTCCGGGTTTAAAGCCAGCAGAATGTATTGGCCTTCTCTGTGTCCACCAGCAACTACGGTTCAGTATGCTGTTTTGCTTGTCAGGGCTTTACCTTATAGCACTTGGCACTGGAGGAATCAAACCTGTGTGTATCATCTTTTGGTGTTGATCAGCTTGATGATACTACTGACTTTAATTGCTTGTGTGGGTTCAAAATAATTGAGGGTGCGTGTTTGTTTCATGATTCCTACTCTCTTCATGGGACTCTATCGTGAGTTTCTCCTTTGGAACTCCGCTTTATAAGTTTCAGAAACCTGGAGGGCAGCCCTATTACAAGAGTTTGCCAAGTTCTTGTAGCTTCATACCGTAACATAAATCTCAATGGCCCTGACGATTAAGACATCGCATTTCTGTTTGAAACAGAAGATAAAATCTCTGGAAGCAGGAAGATTGAGCACACACAGTCTCTCATATCTATGCAAGGTTTCTTGACAAAAGGGCTGTTACCTCAGGAGTCAGGAGACGAATATTTCAACCCATGGAAGCCTATGTACAGTGACTCAAAAGAAGAAGTTAAGATTCTGATTCTCTATTTTTGCAACAAGGACGGTCCATGAAACGATTATCAGCTACTTCGAGATACCTCCTGCTACACCCGGGGTTTTCGACACTCTTATATCTGTCCCAATCTATGACCGTTCATTGTTTGTACCCTTTGTGAGACACAGTTTACAAGCAGACCAAAAATATTAACATATTTATGTATTTTATATGATATATAGTATAACTTTAATAATATACAAATAAACAAAAAGGATAGAGGATATTAAAATTATTATCAAATCTTTCTTATTCAAATCATTAATGATCATATATATGTTAATTATATTAATTAATTTCGTAACTTTTATTTAATGAAAGAATGAATAATATGTACATTACTAATCAATTTGATAGTTAGTTTAGAAAGAAAGTATAATATATCTTTAAACTAGGTGTTTTGTCTGCACATGCAGACTTAATAAATTTACAAAATTTGTAAATAAATATATTATCAATTCAAAAATCACTATAATAATAATCATCATTATCTAAAAGATTTTATATCATGTTATCTAAGAGTATTTTACATCATAATATTTTAAAAATAAATATGAAATCTGTTTTATTTTACATTATTAAGTTTTATTTTAATAAAATTTACTTTACTACGTAAAATAAATTTGAAAACATTCATATATACATAAAACTATATACAGTGATTCATATTTATTTTTAAAATATTATGATATAAAATACTCTTAGTTAACATGATATGCAATCTTTTAGATAATGATGATTATTAAATTAATGAAATACATTTTTATTTATAATGATTTTTATTAACAGATATAATATAAATATTTATTAAGTGTAATCAAGACTTTAAACGCTCTAACTTTTAACGTGAGAACAAAAAAAATATCTTACAAATAATAATATAAATATTTTTTAATTCTTTACGAACTATTTTCAAATATTATCACAACTAGTGATTTCGACTGTGTTAAGAAATTTATCCTAAAAATATATGATTCATTTTATCTTATGTGATGATATAATATATATATATATATATATATATATATATATATATATATATATATATATATTAAAATAAAACGATTTAATATTAATAAACCAAATATAATATAAAAATATATATATAATATTTTTATGTTACTAAAATGAATATAATATTAATTTAATTATGATACTATCATTAGAATTTTTAATTGCTCTCAAGATAGTTATAATGATAAATTATCTGTTAACTCACTAAAATTATTTTTTAAAATTAATAATTGAAAATAAAATACGACTTATATTGAAATAATAGAGTGCATGAAAAGTCAATAAAATATCGAATCTATAATTCAAAACATTTACAAATAAACAAAATAAACCTAAAACTATGGGAAAAATTGATACATAAATCAAATCACTTCATAAATAATAGTATAACTAGGTGTTTTGCCCGCACATGCGGGCATAAATTTCTTATAAATACTTATTAGTTTATTTCTTATTAATCTAAAATCAGCATAATAAATTATTTTTATGTTTTTAAATAATTAAATCAAACATCAAAATATTTATATATGTCAAATATCTTTTATCAAAATATATACTTATTATTGTGTTAAGTTTTTTTAAAACACTCATATCTTAGAGATAGTTGGAAAATATATTTATATTTTTTTGGTTGACTAATATTAATTATAAATTGTTTTGTATCTTAATTTTTTTAACTGTCTAATAAAATATTGTTTTCAGATAGGCATATATATATATATATATATATATATATATAAGAGTTATCTTATTTTTTTAAAAAATTCTATAATATTATTTTGTAATCAATTATTTAATATAGCATATTACATATAAACTTTATATCATTAAAATAAAATTCGTTTTTATTTATATATAAATTCAGTAAGGGTAATATAAACTTTATATCATTAAAATAAAATTCGTTTTTATTTATATATAAATTCAGTAAGGGCATTATTTAAGTTAATAAAATAGTGAATAGTTAGAAACTAATAATAAACCGATAACCTATCTAAAAGTCTAAAACCTAATAAAAATATGACAAATAAGAAAAGCTAATATAACATATAAATTTAATATTAATAGAAATAAAATTCATTTTTATTTATATACAAGATTCATCAAAACTGTTTTTGAAATTAATAAATTAGTGACTGAGCTAAAAACAAATAATAAATCAATGATAATTTAGTTTAAATTTAATAAAAACATGACAAATAAACAAAATTAGCTAAAATTATGGAGAACATGACAAGTAAGCAAAATCACTTCATAAATAATAGTATTTCTCTAATCTTATGAATATTCACGTTTGACTGTATCACTTGATCCGCCCTATAAGATCCAATCTTGACGGGTTTTTTAGCTCCATGTTACAAATTTTTTGTAAACTGTTTTTCCATTAATTTAAATAATTCTGCATTTCTCGAGAATTGAAACCAACACCTCCTATTGTAAATGCATTAACTTTCAAGATTTTTACCTCGAGCAAGGAAAGAAGTTAAGTTGATTAAAGAAATTACTAAACAGGGATATATTCATTTTTCGTAAGCCTAGGTTAAAATCTCAAACTAAAGGTTAAGAGCAATTTCAATAAGACTTCTTTTTGTAACACAAATTTTGATTACTCTCAAACATGCTAACTACAATTAAGAGAAAAATTTTAAAAACAAATAAAAGACAAGAAAACATAAGAGATAGAACATTCAATGGTTTGGTATTTTCCACTTTGGAACCCACCCGGCCGGTAACTAAGAAAACATGAAGAATCCCTTTTACAGGTTTCCTTTACTTTCTTCTTCCAATAGCTTTTGTAATTTGATTTTGGGTTTTTTTGACCTATTTATCTCAGGAACACGTGAGCTTAAATTCTTCAGGTGAAGATGGTTCAGGAATCAGCAGACAGACCCACCACTGAACACACAAAACAGGAAAGCTTGCCCGTTCATTCTTTGGTAACTACATATTTTTTTTTTACTTTTTAAATATTGTTTCATCGCCAAGAATCTGATCACTTATTACACTAGTGAACTGCACAAGTCCAATGTCTCTGCAGCTAGACAAGTCATGATCTGGCAAGGCTCTTGCTTTATCACACCTCTCCTTGGAGCTCTTATTGCTGACTCTTATTAGGGAAGATACTGTAAGAAGAGTAAAAAAAGAAGACCCTAAAAGTTCGAGTTTTGTATCCCTGAAATTGCATAGCTTTTGTTGTTAGGGAATGGCTTTGTTGACACTCTCGGCTAGTGTTCCGGGTTTAAAGCCAGCAGAATGTATTGGCCTTCTCTGTGTCCACCAGCAACTACGGTTCAGTATGCTGTTTTGCTTGTCAGGGCTTTACCTTATAGCACTTGGCACTGGAGGAATCAAACCTGTGTGTATCATCTTTTAGTGTTGATCAGCTTGATGATACTACTGACTTTAATTGCTTGTGTGGGTTCAAAATAATTGAGGGTGCGTGTTTGTTTCATGATTCCTATGTATATCAAACAAAGTCCCACATCGGATATTAGACAAAGGAAAATCTAATCTCCGATGTGGACACGGGATTTAACAATCCCAACAATTGGTATCAGAGCGGTTGACGAGAAATTTGCAAGAAAACCTAAATACTCTTTAAGAGATGAATGGGCACTATATAGTTTTAATTTTACTTTAATTATTCGCCAATATTTTTAACTCTAACGTGAGAACAAAAAAAATATTGGCAAATAAATAAAATAAAATTAAAACTATATAGAAATTGACAAATAAGTCAAATCACTTCATAAATAGTACTATAATAATATAGACTGACCAACCTAATTTTTAAAAAATTCTGAATTATCGTAGTAATTACAAGTGACTACCTCAACTGTTATAATGTTTTTTTAATTAATATAAATAAGAGATTATATATTTTGGATTGAAATTATATAACACACTTATTTTGCGATGAAAATTTCTATTAAATGAAATGGAAAGAGTAAAAAAGTAGGAATAAATTGATGTGGATGATTTGTATCCTAATAATATAAAATAAACATAATTTTATTTAATGAGCATGCGTGTGCGTATACAAGTTAAATACAAACTCCAACAGGAGTCTCTCTCTCTCTCTCTCTCTCTCTCTCTCTCTCTCTCTAGCAAAGAAGAAACTTAAAACAATTACCAAGATGATGATGAAGACGAAGAGAAATGAAGGAACACTAGTATGTACGTACACACAGCGACAATTATATTCATACATCGTTACCGTTAATGAATTCGAGGAGATGCAATAGAGAGGCTACGTCGGTGTTTCGCCGGAAGAATAAAAAGTTTGCATGAGTCGTCGGCGTACATGGGAAAGCCAGGCATTTCTTTATTTTTAGTTTCTCTCTTTTTAATCTTTATTTATAGTTTCTTTCTTAAATTGAAAAGGTCGAATAATTCAGATTTTATCGTAATCAAACCAGTAATAAGATGGATCGATCTGCTTTCCCACCTTTTGTTGTTTTATTAGTTTGTGTTCCCCTTCTTTTTTTTTCTTGAAAAAATTGTGTTCCCCTTCTTCCTGCTATTTTATTTTGTTGTATAATATATTTTTTGTTGTATTATATATTTTCATATAATGTTATAACTAATCCAAATATATAAATGTATTTATCTTATAAAATAATATATGTAATCGTTGTTTGTTACGTTTTTGGTTGGTTCAACGTCAAATCAAATAGCAAATTATAACATGATTACTTATAACATATATCATCCTAGTTTTTTTAAAAACTATAAAAATTAAAATGCGTCGCAGTTACGTAGTTGTCCTTGTTTCAAGCATTCACGCTACATATATGAATAATAAATTCATAATGTGTTTTAACATTTTCCAAACACTACCAAATTTTAGCAAAAAAAGAAGAACATTTTCAAAACACTTCATGACAAATATTCAAGTGCTGAACCGTACTAAAATTTTAACACCGTTGAGGTCTTGAAAGAAAAACGCAAAAATACTTTTAAAGAAAACGCAGTTTTGTCTTAACATGTTTACCAAAAAAAAAAAAAAAAAAACGCAGTTTTATCGGGAATCAAATAGTTTAGGTTGAAAATTTCCGGCCATTATTTTCTTAAAAAACTAAAACAAGTTGGTCTAACTAATGACATCCAAAAAGTCCAAAAATAAGCTTATACATAAAAATAGAAAAGTAGGAGAGAAGTTAAGATTGAGTTATCAAAATAGATCTTTTTTTAGAACCTCATTAAAACTCTTTTGTCCACTTGGCAAACTATGACTGGATTATTTTTATTTAAGACAATTAATTTAACAAAATATTGGTATCAAATAATAATAATACTATAAATAATTTCTTAAGAACCTTAAAACAACAAACTTAGCAATGACATTTCTCTAAGTATATAATATCGAATTTTAGTAATCGTACAAGTTTATATATAGGAGAAAATCGTTTTTAACCTTCAAAATGATATTCTCGCAGTTTAAACCTTCAATTTTTTTAACTTAACACTTCTAACATTCAAACTGAAAATTTTATAATAACAGACCTCAGACGTGTTTCTCATCCAAAAAGTTGGTGGAACAGTAACTATGATATATGACATAGCATTTTCAGTTTGAGTGTTAGAAGTGTTAGAACAAAAAGTTCAAGGTTTAAATTGCTTGTATGTATTAGTTTGAAAGTTAACATGTGATTTTGCAATGTTTAACGAAAGGCAAAAAAATAAATTAGTTGGCATTGCAACTAAAACTTTTAGATTACATAACAAGTTAGATTTTCTTCTGTTGTTTTACATTTTTAAAAAAAAAATTCATATTTGTATTCATTTAATCATTTCTTTCTTTGTAATCATATTTGTGTAAAATATTTTTTAAGTGAATAGGAATAGACTTTAATAATTATATTAAAATAGATGGACTAAATCTATATTAATAGATCATGTTCCTAATTTGATAGAATAAATATCTAATAAGTCATCAGATTAATTCCCGTTGAAAAAGTCTAGTTTCTTAAAATAGTTAACTTTATTATTATTTGGTTTTCGCTATCTAAAAGGTACAGGTCTTTGAACCCAAAACCTTTAGACATTCAAAAAGGAATTAGTAAACAAAATTGTAGTAATTACAAATAAATTAAGCATGAAAACACACAAAATGCTGAGAATATAGTTTTGGTATTAACTAGTATCACTTGCGATATGAACTACCAATTAAATAAATGTATTGTCAACTGCAGTATGTAAATGATTCGTTCATACAAATGGGGAAAATGCATATTTATCACTTGGATTGATAAATTATTGGAACAAGCAAAGGAGAACGGAGTGGTACCTAAGGAAATTGCCTGCTATTATCAAAACAGGATGGCACGCATTGCGCTCGAGGTAGGCCTGGGCATTTTACCCGGACCCGAAGACCCGACCCGAAACCGACCCGAAAAAACCCGGTCCGGGTAGGAACCGACCCGATCAAATTACCCTATCGGGTCTTGTTGTAGAGGACCCGCGGGTCTTGGACCCGACCCGACCCGAACCCGAAACCCGGCGGATACCCGAATTAATAATATAAATTAAATAAAATGAATCAATGGGGAGTCGAAGACGGGTTATTTGTCTACATAGCAAAGGGGTCAGCCACTAGGAGACAACCAACTATTGTTCTATCTCACATAGTTTAGTATATATACAAATTTTAATATAATAAAAACACAAATTTTAAATAAAATGTCAAATATTTTCGGATATATTAATATTTTCAGATTTTTTTTGTATTTTTAGGTATTTTTTAGGTTGAACCCGAACCGAACCCGACCCGAACCCGACACAGAACCGAACCGAAAAATTCTAGTTACCCGAATGGGTCTAACTATATAAGACCCGACCCGACCCGGACCCGGTACGACCCGAACCGACCCGGAACCGAAAATTTAAAATTACCCTATCGGGTCCTAAACTCCTAGACCCGAAAGACCCGGACCCGAAAGGACCCGGCCCGAACCCGACCCGACGACCCGAATGCCCAGGCATAGCTCGAGGGGCTGTTCGTTGTTGACTTCGTTCTCTCAGTTTTCGTATAAAATGTGCTCTTTATTCTTTTTTTTCACTACATTAATTTTCTTATAATTTTCACTACCTCGTTTAAATCTATATAACTATGTGTTATATATAGATTGCTACGAACACCTTCATAAAAAAATCTTAAATTAAACAGGTTTTAGATGATATTTTATAAATATACATTAAATAATATAAAAATAAGAGCTAAGAAATTATGAGAACAAAATTTGACCAACTTCAATTGAAAATAGAAAAAAATACCGACTAAAAGCCATATAAATAATGAAAGAGTTCACCACAATTATCAATTAAAATTGTTTTACATAATCAACGATCTCTAAATTCTATAACTTATTTTGATTAATCTTTATAACCAAAATCAAAGTACAACAATTGTTAGAGAATGTTATGTTGTTGTCCACCATCCACCCAATATCATCAATAAATCATACGATAAATATATATTTATAAGCTTTATAACTTAATTTTGCAATAGATTTGGGACAAACTAAATTTTCTCAGTTAATACATAATTTCAAGCTGGACATCTCTTACTAACCGTGACTCTAAGTCCATGCTTCATTGACAATATAAAACCAAGAACTGGCTCAACTTTTTGCCCTTTGACAACCTTAATGTCATAGTTCTGTAATATCTCCACTGCCACCGTCTTCATTTGATTCATAGCTAAATTTTTACCAAGACAAGTTCTTGGACCGGAATTAAATGATAAGAACTTAAAGGATGGCTCATGTTTTAAGCGTCCATCCTCACAAACCCATCTCTCTGGCTTGAAGTGCAATGCGTCTTCTCCCCAAACCGCTCTCATCCTCCCCAATGCATAAAGACATATAATAATCTTGGAGTTTGGATATACTTTATGCCCGCTTGGAAGCACATCTGATTCGATTGAAGACTTGCGTCCAAAGGAAACTGGTGGAAAGAGTCGCATTGCTTCACACAATGCACCATGCAAATACACCAACTTGTCCATATTCTCTTGGCGATTTCCCGCCCTTGATAGATTTGTGTTGATGATCTCTTGACGAATCTTGGTTACAACTTGAGGATTTTCAGAGAGAAGCCAGAAGAACCAAGTGAGCGCAGAGGCAGTTGTATCTCTTCCAGCAAGAATGAAGGCTAAGATAGTGTCTCTGAGGAACTTATCGTCACTTGGGTTCAAGAGCTTGTACGTGGCTGTATCTAGCTTCATGAAGGAAGTTAAGAGATCCTCACTCTCTCCATCGGAATTTTCAATAATCCCTTGTGGTCTTCTTATCTCATCTCTCTTGTCTGATATGTATTTCGCACACACACGGTCGAAAGTTGCATTAGCTTGGACCATCTTCTTCTCTTGTCCGAATCCCATCCAGTTATGCAGCTTCCACAAAAACCTTGGTTTAACATGTCTATACAAAATTCCTTCTCCAACATCATCCAGAGCTTTAGCAAATTCGTCCTCATGCATTTCAGTAGATAGAGATTTTGGATCAGAACCCGTTATAAGGATTAATATTGTATCAAAAGTGTACCTCCCGAACACGTCTTGCAAGTCCACAGGTGTGCCTTCCTCTGCAAAATGATCAAGAAGGGGAATAAGCCCGTCCTTGAGCTTCCTGGCCAATGTACTCTCTGAAAACCTTTGAAACCGTTGGTGATGGATCATGGCTTGATAAGATTTTCTCAGACTCTTCCACAGCTCCGAGTCCGTTGTGATTATTCCGTTTCCGAACACATCAAAAACATCTTGAAAACCGGGCCCTTTGATGTAGTTTGAGAAGTTTGAACTCAATATATGGTGAATGTTAGCTGGATCTGCTGTAAGCAACATATCCATTCCGGCAAACCATGGTCCCTTGAATTGAAATGTTAAGTCGGTGTTTTCAAGAAGCTCTACGGTGAAGTTGTAGACACGGTGGAGGACCATGATAAGGCCTGGAAGCATGCCAATGACGGGCCAATTTCTAAGGATTCGGTCATGAGGTTTCTTGAAGAGGAAGTAATCAAATATGAGAAAGCAAAGGATGAATATGAAAACTCCAACTAAGGTTATTGGAGACATAAGAGAAGAAGGTTGGTTAATCAGTGTGATAAGAGATAATTAGTGTTGTGTGATAGCTTCTTAGAGTTCAGAAGGGACTTGACTTATATACAGAATTGTTCAGTGAATAAGAGCATTCACTGCCCCCATCAACTCGTGCACCACTGCATGATGTGGATCTCACTACCCACCTATTGACGTTAATGTAGGTAATCAAACCATTTATATCATTCACTGTAACAATCGACCGGTGCACCACTTCATTATGTGGGTCTTACTACTCAACTATTCACCTTAATGTAGCTAATGAAACCATCTATATTATATATTATTTCTCATACATTCAGAGTAAACTGGACTTCTGGACAAGAAGCAAATGCACTAAATTTCCGTCCGAGACCATGCTCCCCAAAGAACATCGGATGGGTGACATGGGTCCATAGCTTCGTTACATACCACAAAATGGGTCCATCATTTCATTAAATCCAAAACTAATGTTTACCTTTGAATCTCACTGTGAATATGATCTGTAGTTAAGTCAGGGTGAACTGGAACTTGTGGACCACATGGAAAATGCACTAGATTGCCATCCCCCAGACCATGCTCGTCAAAGACATCCATCCGGATGGGTCCACAACTTCGTTCCATACCTAAATTTTTCTTGAAATAATTATTTTTAGTCAACTAATTTTCCAAAAAAGAAAAATACCAACTAACCCTTTTTCAGAAAAATGGTTACGTTTGTAAACGCTTAAGAATTTCGGACAGAACCCAAATTTGTAAAATGAAAAAGGATAGTTTACCAAATGTGAAAAAAAATTAATATTCTCATTTACTTGGAGAAGCGGAGAAAGTACCGTCTCCAAAACCTAAAGCAGCCACTTGTTTTCCGCAGCATTCAACTTAACGATGGGCGCTGCGACAACTGCAAGACAGACCTCGTGGCTGGTGGCAACGGCAATTGCCGCAGTGGAAGCACGGTGGAATTATCCTGTCCGTTTTTTCAACAAAGATGTAAAGCCTCGTCTCCGTGCCATCGCTGTAACGTCTCGTACACCTTCCGCCCCATCATCTTCCTCATCGTCGACGGCTGATATCGTCAGAGACAACCCGAAGGCTAAATCTGAGGCTTCCATGGAGAGAGTTATGGGTCTTAGCTGCTTTGGTCCCACCACCGTTCGATTCTAGATCATTACGTAGTCTACTACTTGTTGATTCTAAAGCTTTTATTCTTCTCATTGTGATAATTTTATAGTTTTTGTTTATTTTTTATTTTTTGAATTGGATCGTTAAGTTTGTCTGTTGACACCTTCACAGTTTTGACTTGAAATTCTTAGAAAATATGGAGAGGTTTTTTCAGGTCATATAGGTATTAAGTCTTGAATTAGAAATCAAATAGCAAGTCTTGTAAAGGGTATTACAAGGGTTTTATATTGATAAATGAGTTCTTTGGCTATTATAAGAGGTTATTTATAGGATAATTTTTGTAAAAGCTATTAGACAGTGGCAATTATAATGGTGATATGATAAGTTCACAGTGCCATCAAATTTTGTAAGGAAGAGGAAGATAGATCAAAGTGGCTGAGTGCGAAGAGCAAAGACTATGGCTGAGAGAGAGTCTCTTTGATGTTACGAGAAAAGACTTTTTGTTTTCTTTTTGCGTTTTCTTTTTGTTACTAATCATGTTATAACTACTGTCGAAAATCTAAATTCTTACAAAAATTTAGGAAATTTTCAATTCTACCACAATTTTGATATCATTTTTAAATTTACTATTGATTAATTACTATTTTCACAAAGATATTTAAATTTGTGATAAAACAACACTAAACTAATTTTTCAAAATATATATAAAATTTTATAAAACCAGTTTCTTAGTATTAAAAACATTTCCAATGTAAATTTTCTTTTTTTCTTTTAAAATAGAATAAAAGAAAAAAATAGAGTGAAATTATTTTAACCCAACTCCATATATTATTCCATAATAGAATAATGAACAAACAAAGATAGATTATTCTATTTATGTAGTAAACTTCATTATAGAATAAAATATAGAGTTTTTTTGGCATAGAGTAAAATATAGAGTTGCATTAGATCATTTCTTATTTCATACTTCATTTTATTTTATAAGAAAAAAATGGAATTAGATTGGAGAGTAATTAACTTATGTTTCTAACAATTTCATTTTATTTCCTAAACCCTACACAATAATTACTAAAATTTAAATCCAAATATTAATATTTTTTTTTATTTGTGGTATTTTTGAAAAGTAGTAATTAACTTATATTTCTAACAATTTCTCATAAAATTCAATATTTTACCCAAAAAAATGCAAAAGAGATTTGAACACAATCTTTTTGTAGCTATGTTGTCAGGGATGCAAAATCAATTCTCTAAAGTCCTGCTTACTATACATAATTTTACTAATACATGAGGGTCTTTACTGTAAGAACCGGCAAAAAAAAACCTTTTGACCTTTTGGGCTTTGTAAGAAGGCGCAGTCTGTCTCGGTTATCCCAGAAAGATGGCGGACGAAAAGGTTAGAGATGAAGCGATGCAGATCATTGGAATGTTTCAGATCCTTCCGAGACTTGTCGTTTTTGATCTCGATTATACTCTCTGGCCTTTCTACTGGTAACCTTTCTCTCTAATTTGATTCATCAATTCAAAACACATATCAACTGTCCGTGTGATTTTGGGTTTGGGTTAAAAAAACATTGTAACTGTAGTCTCGAATGATTTAATTTTGGGAATTATTAGAACATTTGTTGGAATGAGGAACAATCTGGAAAGATATCACAAAGTTCGTTTGTTTTCCTCTTACCAGTGAATGTCGTTCTAAACGAGAAATGCCGTCTTTGTATCCACAAGCAAAGGGTATAGTGAGTGCTCTGAAAGAGAAAGGAATTCAAATGGCGATTGCTTCCAGATCTCCCACTTCAGACATCGCCAACACTTTCATTGACAAATTGAATATTAAGTCCATGTTCGTCGCCAAGGTAGTGTTTCACTGTGTTAGCAAATCATTTTCTTTGTCCCGAAATTTGAATTCTATTTTGGGGACTGTTTCAGGAAATATTCTCGAGTTGGACTCACAAGACGGAGCATTTTCAAAAGATACACACAAGGACAGGGGTGCCGTTTACTGACATGCTCTTCTTCGATGATGAGGACAGAAACATTAAATCAGTTAATAAAATAAAAACAAACTACTTTTGTCCGAGCTTTACATGCGCGTTTGATTGATATGATTTAATTCTCTTGGTGTTTTAAACAGGTTTCTAAAATGGGAGTGACAAGCATCTTGGTAGGTGATGGGGTTACACTTGGAGCACTCAGACAAGGGCTTACTGAATTTTCTCAAAACCATAACACTATCGAGAAGAATAAACAGGTTTGGCGCAACAAGTATTCTGGAAAGGCTGCCTCATCTGAGACCGACAAAGACTGACATTTCCGGAGTTGTTTCCGGTTTTTCTCCAGAGTTGTATAACCCATACCATTCTATGGGATCATTCCACCATTATTTACTGTATAAATAAATTGCCTGTATACTTGAAAGTTTTGTGTTGAAGATTCTAACTCTCTCCATACTGGATTTGTTGTTGTTACATGGATGTTCTTTATGTAACTGTGTTTTCCTATGAAACTCACTGAAAATGGTGGTGCTGGTGCGTAGTTGAAAGTTATGAATGTTAAGGAAGTCCCCTTTAAACTATGTATGAAATAAGTTTTTCAGCAAGTTGGGTAGATGAATGAACAAAAATATATCTTCCTCACTGATAGAAACATGTCTTGGCAGATATAGTCACTGTTGTTTGAGGTAATCTCCAAGTTGAGACCATCCAAAAGTGTATAAGCTGTAGTTTGATGACATACATTCTGAAGAAGAAAACATTCTGTCTTTTTTTGCTTTCTATCCGTCGAAACAAGTTGCAAGACTCTGCAGTCCACTAATTTTTCACGGTCATTAAGCAAACATTTTGAAAGGTGTTCCACCCAAACTTCTTGCATTTTGGATTCACTTCGCCTCAACTCTCTGATCATTAATTTTGGCTGGCTTGGTAACCTTTTCCCCAGCTGGTTTGAAACTGGTTTCTTCAAACTCAGCGATAAGTATCCTGGTTAAATCATATATGGTCGTGATTTAGGGGAATAATTGACCGTCTGGTTCAGTATTGATTTCAACTATTGCATCTGTGTGTTGTGAAGCACTTTACCAACAAATTGCAAAATTTCTGTGAATTATAAGACGATGATAACTTCTTAAAAGGAAAAAAGAAGTAAATCCTCAGATAACCCAATTCAAATGTGAAAACAAAAACTGAGTGTTTTAGTCTTGAAAATAGAATAAAAGAGGCTTTAAGCTCAAAACAGTAAAAAGCTACAAGAGACAACATCATGAGACAATAAGAGTTGCACTGATTTATTCTTCATCCTCCTCATCATCGTCATCACCACCAGCTGCTCCATTGAATGCCTTAACTCTCTCAATCAACTTGTTCTTCCTTTCTTCATAGGTCAACTTCTTCAAATTGTACCTGTTTAACCAATCAAAACACACAATTTGAGACAGAGAACGATCCAACAACAATGTTTTTAACAAGAAATAATAAAATGTTTTACCTCTTGTGTGCCTTGGGAGCAGGTTTCTCAGTCTTCTTTGGGTTAGGATCAGCGCGGATGGCTGCATGAACCTTCTTGTACAACTCCTCCATGCTCTCGGCATCAACTCCTTTCTTCAAGTACTGACTGAAGTGAGTCTGAAACTTTTCCGGCTCATCTTCATTCAACATCTTCATATAATTCGAAACATGGCCACCGTAGATGTAGTTCCTGTGGATCTCAGCATCAAGCTGTTTGTTTTCTTTGTTGAAACCGGCGAATCTCTTGTCACTGTGAGGGATATCAAGACCTCCGTCCAATGCACCCTACAAACAAAACAACCCAAAAGCCATATTAAAGACTATACAAACATATTATTATAAGGACTTTTAAAACAGTTTTTATCATACCTTGAGTGCACCGAAGACACGGTTTCCTGTTGTGGTCCTGATAAGACCGACGTCAAGAAGAGCACGGAAAGGTCTCCTTGACTCGGTGGGTTCCACGGAAAAGTCTTCTCCAGTGGCCTAATCATGAATATTTAGGGTATTTGAGATTCAACCAGAGATGAAAATACACAAAAGTAGAGAGAGATATTAAAACATACCTCCACGTTGCCTTCATACTCTTCATCCATTTCCAACATCTTCAACACACGGCGAGCCAAGAGAAGGCCAGTACAGTAAGCTAGTTTTTGAAAAATAAAATAATTTTAATAAACCATGTAATAATAAAACTAGAAAACTAAGCATATGATTTTTTTTTGATTCGATACCTGCAGCATAGTTGGAGAGCCCAACAGTGAGCCCATATTGAGGAAGCTCATGAGCATAAGCAGAGGCCTTGACAATGTCACCAGCTATGCTCGCGGACACGATTTGCGCGACGATGTCTTTGTTGGTGAAACGGACAACGAAACGGTACTTGGGGGTGTTGTACTTGTTCTTGTCTTGGTTGATGAGACGGATTCTTGCTCTGTAATCAGTCTTTCCAGCTGCAGAAAAAAAAAAAAAAAAGGAAATAAGTTTCAGGACAGAGACAGAGAGAAAGCAGAGACAATATCAAACTAAATGACAAAAGACGATAATACCTCTCCTTCTCCTGAACTTGACTTGGTACCTCTTGAAGTAAGCATTCGACTTGGATGGCTTCACAAACACCTAACAATAAAAAAACCGTCCTAAATGATTAGTCTATCATATTCAATCCCAAGATCTATCACTGAACACTAAAACAGAGCAAAAGCCTTGCTGTAGAAATAGAGAAATATAAGAAATGAAATGAAGAAGGTTAGGTCATTTGATGAGAAAATCAAGAAGAAACCATGGCATAGTAAGAACACAAGAGAGATCAACGCTAGGGTTTTTACCATTGTTTAGCTATGTGAGATATGAGTGACGAGGAGGCAAGAGGCGGAAGGACCTAAATACGAGATTGTTTTATAAATGAAAAACCCTAGATGATATTTCTCTTATTGGGCTCTCCCATACTCGACGCGGCCTACTAATGCTTATGTGGGCTACAAAATAATTTATCGATCTGGATTGGGTCTATATTATACAAGAGGTTTTCCGTTATAATATTCAACTGCACTTTTGATTCATCTCATGAGCTGAATGTTTTTTTAATTCAAATTTAAAGCGTAAATGTAAATGATTATAATATACTAAGAGGGTGTATTGAATCTGAAATTTGAAGTGATTTGATTTTTAATGAGTTTTTAGATGATTGTAGGAGAATTAGAGGATTTAGTGTGATTTTTGTTAAAACACTTTGAAATCTCATCTAAAACAGTGGGATTTGTATTTTTGTTTTTATAACTAAAGAAATCACCTCAAATACTCTAGAAACATTTAAAGCACTCTAAAATCTCTAACTTAAGTTTTGTTCAATAACAGTGGATTTCAGAGTGTTTTATAAAATGTCAAGTTCAATAACACTGGATTTTAAAGTGTTTTTTAAAATCCACGTTTGAATAACAGTGGATTTGTAATTTTAATACAAATCACTTCAAACTCTTGTTAAATACATCCCCTAAGATATCATAGCTTCTGTCATTTCCTCTCGGAGAGGGAGAAATCGAAGGATCAGACTCTCATCGGCCCGGCCCGGCCCGGCCCTTTGCCAGATTCAGTAGCAGGTTCTCCGAAAAGGAGCGTGTCAGAGATCAATTAACCGTCACTAGAGCAAGTAGAGAGACTCATCGCCGGCGCCATCTGTGGAAAACAAACCATAGTCTTAAATTGTATGGTTAGTCATTGTGTATTTACAGAATCAGTTTAAGTTGTGGACGGAACAAAGTTCCACTACGACTACGGCTATGGCGGATGTTGCGTACGTATAAGTTTGAAGAACAAAGTTCCACTAATTATATAAGTTACAAAAAAAAAAAAGTTCCACTAATTATGAAACATTTTTGTTTTTTGACATCCTTTAATTATTACAAGTTAAAAAGGACATGTCTCAGAGAAAGAAAAAGAGGTCTTACAATAACCCAAAATGCAACCAAGTTTCAGAGAAAGAGTCAAATCTTATAATCGTAGGATTCTTTTTAGTTTAAGGTCATGATGCAATGAGTAAGACACATGTGAATCAAATATGACAGCCAACCTCCCACCTTTTTTGTAGCTTAACCCTTCCATTGGTAATATTTTTTATAACAAAGTATCATATTTTTGAAAAGGGAATTTGTTCAAAAATATATGACAGTCTTCTTTGATTTGAGAAAAATATAAACGTGCATTAACTCAGTTTTGCTGCCACTTATATTTGTGTTAACATAATTTTATTTTATGAGTGATCAAAACTTATTTGGATTATAACTTACTCTTTTTTCTTTCTTTTTTCTTGTTCACAAGATTATAACTCACTTGAACACCAAAAAATGAGAGTGGACATTGTTCATAATGTTTTCTTCGCTGAAGTTGTTTGTTATGGGGGAATGTTGCAACGAGCATTGGATAGTTCCTTTATGTAGCAACCAAGCTAGTTGTTATGGGGGAATGTTGCAACGAGCATTGGATAGTTCCTTTATGTAGCAACCAAGCTAGGCTTTGGCCGATCTCTGGTGAAGGTGCTGCCTCTTCAACCATCTCTTATGTCACGTTCTTTTCTCTTTTTTTTTATCACGTCACGCTCTTGTCAGAGTAACTCTGTCAAGAAATTTCTGAGAAGATTATTTATTTTAAAATTAGCTGAGATTTAATTAGAGAAGATAAATAGGAATCAGTTCATTGAGAAGAGAAAAATGATGGTTTATGTTATGGATTTTGATAAAGACGATCCCAAACCCGTCTAATATTTGTAACATTCAGAAGACATAATATCGCTTGGAGTAAGGTTAGACCTTTACAAAAAGTGATAATAATTGTAAGAGATCGTGTTTAGACAGGAGGACGTAGCAGTTAAGTGATGAATAATTTAGCCACACTTGTTTATGCTAGCTTACACTCAATGCCTGAAAATAGGATGTATTAGTAACTGTTTGTGGAAATACAAATACGGTCACCTTTAAAAACTAAAGAAGGAAAAAACGTCTACAATAATTTCAAATGAAGTTTTAACAAATCAAAGAAAGAAACAATGTTGAAAAAGTTTTCAAATGACATTTCAACAAAAATTTGACAATAATGCCTTTAATAAAGTGGACTGGGACCTTTGAGAAACGAGTCTAATGAATAATAAGAGGACAAATACTTCTTAATAAAAAGATCTGCTTTGAGAAAGACACCTAGGTATGATTATGTTTTGGCAGCACAATTGTCTGAGAATTAGTTAGAGGTGTGAGTTCAGTTATTTATTTGAGTTTTAGGTTTTTGGGTTTAAATATTATAGCTCTATTTGGGTATTTGTAAATTACGGTTTAGTTTTAGTTCAGGTTCGAATAATTCGTTTAAATTATTTTAAAATTTTTAAAATTCATTATATGCTTTAATTTATTAAAATAAAAATAAGATATTATATTATATATAAATTTGAATAATATATGCCAAAATGCATAAACTTAACATATAAATTGGTTTCACTTAAATATTTTGATAGAGAATCAACAAATATTTCAAATATTTTTGGTGTTTTGAATATTGTTTAGATATTTTAAATACTTACTCTTGATTTGTATATATATTCACATTTCGAATATTTTAGATAACTTCAAAATTTCTTATATATTTTAGATAGTATTTATATATTAAATCTAAAAATACTTAATATATTTAAATATATAAATTTATTTCAGATACCTTTGAATATCCAAAATATTTTGATTCAGAACGGGTTTGGTTTCTTTAGATATCAAAACTTCGAATCTTCTTAGATATTTACATATTTTCAGTTTGAACTCGTTACTGCTACTACAGTTGGATTCGGTTCGGTTTTAGGATTAGTATTTTCTACCCAATCCTAAGGTAGACTTTTTGTCTTGCAAAATATTTAACTGGTCACAAGCACGTGGACATACCTGATTGTCTCTATCACATAGGATAAGTCTAAATAAATAATTGGAAACTCTAAATGTTCATATTGGAATAATAAGCACTCCAAAATCAAATCTCGTACAAGACACTAATCATACATGTGTTTCTTCGATACATTAAGACCTTGAATGGTGACAATAATAAATTAGTAACAACATCTCCAGATAATTTTTTTCAAGTAATAAACCAGATATTTGTTTACTAATGTCCTAGGAGGCTTAATTTAGCTGTTTGATTTTCTCTTGAGAACAATGACCCAAGTGACGGCTTCAAAGAGCAAAGCTATGCCTCCAAGGCTCGCGATCACTGCAATGTAAGCAGTCTTGTACGCGTGTTGGGGGTTCAAGATGCTAAGACCTTTGAATACATTAATGATCCCGAGGATGATGATGGAATAGCCGACTCCATGGTGGTAGATATTCCAATAGACTCTATATTTGTGGTCCTTCTTTGGCCTTAGACACATCGCAAATACCTAAATGATGACAGAGAAGAGACAAGAAAGTACTCTCAAGATCAAGAAACATAGTCAAAATCAAATGGTAAACATAGATCAATTGTTAAGTTAAAAAGAAGTGCATGATAGTTTCAACAACTTTAGCGAATGATATGAAGAAGAGCCTTTTTCAACTTCAGGAAACATCTCTGAACAATAATTAACTTCAAAGGGTAAACAACTTTAGAGATGTTGTTTTTGTAATTTACCTGAATGGTGGCGAGGGTGAAGAGGGCGAGGCCGATGTTACCGTGGCTGGCATAGCGAATACCTTCGGACTCGTTGCCTAACTTGATCCCGATGGACCAACCAGCAACGCCGATGACGTAAGCAGAGAACTGACAAGACACGTGGATGTAAAACCAAGCAGGATCTGCGGATTCAAACACCCTCATGTACCTGGCTATTATTGCTCCGACAGGAAACAGAATCCCCCAACTCACGGCGTTTAATATCCCATGAATCTACACAAATTTAGATTCAGTTTTGCTTTTCCCTTGTTTATATTATATTATATTTATTTATTTATAATACAAACTCACATTTCTCTTCTTGACTCTAGAATCTCCCTCGCCTCCTCCACCACCGCCGCTGTTATTCCCGCTTAAATCAAGAAGTCCTTTAGAAGAAAGATTCGGCGCGTCGAAATCGTGCTTCTCTATCTTTCCCTCGGGACTCACCCCTGGACCGACTTGCCAGACCTGATTCACCTTTCCCTTCGCAGCCAGATCAGACGGAACTTTAATCCTCGCGAAGATCCTCAGCGTTCCTCCGTCTCCGGACACTTCCTCCTCTGCTCTCATGTCCCAAACCTCGAACGCTAGCTTCGACGGGACAATCATGCTGTAAGAGCTAATGTTTAGCGTCTTCACCACGGCAACACCTTTGTTTGGGTCCTTGTAGGCGACTAGGGTTTGAGCTCCAGCCATACCGGTGGCTTGTGGATTTATCGCCCAAGAGACCCATCCTCCTGGCTTTGACGGGGGAGCGGAGAAGACCACGGCGAGGGTTGTGTTTGGTTTGTCGTATGAGAAGTGGAGGAAGGCTTTGAGTTGAGGGAGGTCTAGGCAATGAGGGTAGGTCTTGTCGCCGGAAAATGTCTGTGACTTGCATGTTTGTGAGACGGACGGTGAGATTAGCAGAGCCCAGAAAAAGAAGGAGAGAGAGATTCCGACGGAAGAATAAGCTGCTGCTGCCATATCTTTTGATGGGTTGTAGTAACCGTAATAAAGCTTTTTGACGGAATAAATAGGCAAAACCAGCATGTGTTTAGGTGTTTTTTATTTTACAGATATTTAGATTCTTTTCAGATGTTAGAGTATATATTATACAAGATATTATTTCCAAAAGTATCATCAGATCAGATAACTGTATATACTATTCCTATTATGTTCTTAATTCATTTTTATTGGTGGATGTAAAAAAGCTAAACAGATGCTAGGCGAAAAATTAAGAAATTAGAGACACCTACGATTTAGAGCCAAAATATAAAAAAAATGTGATTCTACATGTGTGTCCTTTCCGTTGATCAATCACAAAACATTAAAATCACAAAAGAAATAAAATTATTTTTAATTTTGCAGCATTTAAAATTTGTGATTAATCTTAATTCTTTGGGAAAGTAACTTTGTAACTTTACAAAACACTTTTAAAACTTAAAAATTTTAAACTAAATAACTTTACAACGGTCAAAATTCAAAAACATATTATAATTTATATCTAACAAAATATTAGAAAGTGGTGGCTTTTTTTATCGAAGTTGATGTCTCTCGGTTTATTTATTGTTTCTTTCCATTAACACCGGTCTAGGGGATCTTCACAGTTTAGATAACAATCTCCGGTTCGGGGTCACCAATTGGTCATCGTTCACTTCCCGGTGTCACATTAGCTCTCTCTTGATCTTTGTGGCAGTGTGTTTGACCTATCGTACATGTTTAGAGATTCGCTGGTTTGGTGGTGGCGGTGAAATCGACTCACTTCTTGATGTTTGTTGGCTATGGAGGTGATTGTACATGCGAGATCTCGAAGTATTGCTCAGGTGATTATCTTGGGTCTCTATCGCTTTCATTTGTTAAGAGCTTAACTGCGTGTGAAGGTTACAAGCTCGATAAGTTCATTGGAGGCTAGCTATCCTAGAAACATCTAGGGAAACCCCGACATCCGAGGGAACAAAGTGAAAACATTTTTTGATTTCTAGATATTTTGGTTATGAACTAGCGAAACTGAGGTGATGGGTTGAGTGAAGCTAGTTAGGACTAGAAATTATGTTGTTTTGTACGATTTGATTTGTAATCGAATCCTATTCCCGATTTCGGGTTGCTTTATAAAATTTTCTTCGTAAAAAAATTAGAAAATTTTGATAAAAAAATTGCATCGACTTATTGGATCTTAACAAAATGTGTCCAAAAGATAGCTTTCATCCCTCACATATATGTCG
This sequence comes from Raphanus sativus, assembly GCF_000801105.2. Taxonomy (NCBI): domain Eukaryota; kingdom Viridiplantae; phylum Streptophyta; class Magnoliopsida; order Brassicales; family Brassicaceae; genus Raphanus; species Raphanus sativus. The sequence goes on along the minus strand of NC_079519.1, from coordinate 26,483,757 downwards.
AGTCAATATAAGACAACGAATGTTAACATTCATGGATAACTTCTCCGGCTACAATCAGATTATGATGCATTCCGACGATGGGGCAAATACTGCATTTACCATCAATCGGGACCTATTGTTATAGTCATGTATTTTAGATTGAAGAATGCAGAAACGAGTTACCAAATGTTGATCAATAAAATGTTTGTTGACAAACTCTGCGTCGCTATAAAAGTTCGTTAAATCTCTGGTCGCCGCCGATCATATTAATCATCCGAAAGAGTGCTTCCATATACTGAACGATTACAATATGAAGCTACATATGGTGAAGTTTACTTTCGAAATCGTTCTTGGAAAGTTTTTGGATATATTGTCACTCAAAAAGACATCGAGGGAAATCCAAAACAGATATCAGCAATCCTCAGTTCAACATAGACGTTTTGATCTTGATTCGAAGTGTTACCACTGGACCAAGAGCCCTATAAGAGTCAACACATTAGCTCTGTAAAAATTTTGAACTTAAATCGCTAAATCGTTAACTTCGTTACAAAACAATGGATCATTTCAAAATACGACAACTAAAAAGAGTCTTGGTTTTATTGGGCCTGAATTATAAAACAAACGCCCAATAAACAACCCTTAACCGTATCTGAAAAAACCCTAACCGCCTCCATATAAAACGCGACACTGAAGCAGTTGAGAAACGAGAATCGTCGAATCGAGGAAGAGATGGTGTCTGGTTCAGGGATATGCGCGAAGCGCGTCGTGGTCGACGCGAGGCACCACATGCTGGGCCGTCTCGCTTCGATCATAGCTAAGGAGCTGCTCAACGGACAGAAGGTTGTTGTTGTCCGATGCGAAGAGATATGTCTGTCAGGTGGATTGGTTCGACAGAAAATGAAGTACATGAGGTTTCTCAGGAAACGCATGAACACTAAACCTTCTCACGGTCCTATTCACTTCAGGGCTCCCTCTAAGATCTTCGGGCGTACCGTTCGTGGGTTAGTTAAAATCCAATCTCTACTTAGATATTAGGTTCTATGGATAGTTGTTTCGCTAAATCTTGTTTAATGTTGTGATGGTGACAGGATGATTCCACACAAGACCAAGCGTGGTGCTGCGGCGCTTGCACGCTTGAAGGTTTTTGAAGGAGTCCCACCTCCTTACGACAAGGTCAAGAGAATGGTCATTCCTGATGCTCTCAAGTATAGATCGTTAAACTTTTCTGTTTTAATTATAAAAATGTACAATGTGTTTAGTTCTGATTTTTTTTTTGGTCTTGCGTAGGGTTTTGAGGCTCCAAGCTGGTCACAAGTACTGCTTGTTGGGCCGTCTCTCTTCTGAGGTTGGCTGGAACCATTACGATACCATTAAGGTCTGTGCATTCTCTATATATATAATATGGTTTAGGGAATAAAAGTTTCTTCATTTAGTAAATATAATGAGTTTTGAAGAGATTTCGTTTGACAACAAGAAGTAGAGTTGATGAAACCAGATATAGTTGGGGTGGTAGTTTTGCTCTATCTATTGCATTTACTGAAACATATTTTTCATTTTTTGAATGCTAAGTTGATTATGTAGTAAAAGAAAGATTGTGTGGTGAATCCTGCTGATGTTTGAAACTCAAAACTTAGGATCATACAGTCATTTTATTTATGAGGCTATAAACATCTCAGAGAAAACTGGTATTTATTTACCTTTTGGTGTAATGATTTTGCAGGAGCTTGAGGTCAAAAGAAAGGAGAAGTCACAGGCTGTGTATGAGCGCAAGAAGCAACTCATCAATCTTAGGACCAAGGCCGAGAAGGTTGCGGAGGAGAAACTTGGATCCCAGCTTGATGTTCTTGCACCGATCAAGTACTAGAAAACCCGCATCTATCTTTTGGTTTAAACTTTGCTTTGTTTTTACCTTTGAATTTTATTTTACTTTTGAATTTGTTAACCTTGTAGACGTAAAGATTGGAAAGAGTACCATTTTGGCTTGTTTTGTTTCCTATGCAGTCAATCTGTTACGGTTCCAGTTCTGTTTTTTTTTTCCTTTTGTTGTCAGTATTATTTTCTTAGCTCGGAAAGGTATCAACATCTGTTGGTATGGTTTTGAAATGTTGGGAAGGTAGATTTTGTTTAGTGGCAATAATCAGTCGAGAAGCTTATATCTACTCCATATACTTTCATTGGAATTTTGGCGATATCAAATAGTTTTATTGTTTGGGGAGACTCAAGAATCAGTCGAGAAGCTTATATCTCCTCCATTATTAACTGTTACCACTCTCCCAAACCAAACGATGGACAGAACAAAGAAGAAAGTGTGACATCTCTCTATGATGCAGTGGCATATTACATACGTCAAACGATGTCTAAAAGACAATCACGAATCTATCTATCTATCCACCTTTTCCCATTTCAACTCTGCAAACTCGACCTGAAAATTTACAATTTACTTTGACTGGACCAAACCAGTGGTAAGTTATGCACTAGCTCGGCCAAATCCAAAGACCGTCCACTTGATGATGTTGAATGCCGCAAAGTGAGGACTCCGACTCTGTACAAACCAGTTTGGGTACATTGTCGGTACTAAAATATTCAACCTACAGACCTTTTGAACGGACTACAAGGATGTAATTGCGATGGTTAGCGAACTTTATGACCAAACTTCTCTACTGAGTTGAAGGAGTTCGTAACACTACAAAGAAGATTCCAATCCTTCAAGCTTGTAGAATGAGTTAGTGACACTACAAAGAAGATTCCAATCTCATCTACATTCCACGGACTCAGAACGCTATTGCCGATTTTTTTTAGTCACAAGTGCAAGATCATTTCATAAAAATCTTTTTATTGGTTATTGTATTTTGGTTTGTACTCTAATAACACCTTATGTTTGAGTAATAAAATGACTTTTAATGTTAAAAGAAGTCTAAATATAAGCCACCTAATAACAAGACAAAAAAACTAGGAGAGTTGGAAAGGTCCTAAAAACAAACTTGGTGTTCTGTCAGATCAACATAATTGGTAAAAAAAAGACAACTTCTTCTTTTCTATAATTTGTCAAACTGGTAATATATATATATACCTGTTTATTAATGGCAAATGGTAGCCAACATTTTTGTACAATTAGTTTAACCTTGAGGTTGTTTTTCTCAGTATTGCATCGTTTCAAAACCTCTTTTTTTTGTTTGTGTTTTAACCTATTAAATCTCTGCATAAACAGGAAACTAAAATATTTCTGTTTCTTAAGGACTGTTGATACTCCATATAAAACCAATCGAAGGTCATTGAAAGTACGTAGGAGAGGTGTTGCAAAACGTTTTAGACGAATAACAATATCCTCTAGAGAAAAATGAGTTGTTTCTCGTGTTTCTCTTCAAAAAGTTTGGAAAATGAAGGTTCTTCCATGCCTGCTCCGTATAGGCAACCAGGCTCACCTAGTAAGTTCCCGCTCATATCGTTGGAAACGTAGTGGCTGACTCTTTTTAAATCTTTTGGAAAAATAAAAAAAGAATCCGCTATATCTTTCTGTCTTGTACGTAGATAATCAAAGAGAGAGAACAAGACAGGTAGTGGCCAATAATGCAGCCTCGCAATCGAACAACATCGAGGCTCAGGGTTTCTCATTTCGTGAGTTAGCCACCGCGACAAATAATTTCAGGCTAGAGAACCTCATTGGCGAAGGCGGCTTCGGGCGGGTCTATAAAGGAAAGCTCGACAAGACAGGACAGGTTAAATCCTAATACATATGTCGGAACAATATTTGATTCTCTCGTACAAAAAGAAGGTCGAACTAATTTCTTTCTTATTTTTTTGGGGGGTTTGTGATCAGGTCGTGGCAGTGAAACAGCTTGATAGGAATGGACTACAAGGACAAAAAGAGTTCTTGGTCGAGGTGTTGATGCTTAGTCTTCTTCATCATTCGAATCTTGTGAACCTAATTGGCTACTGCGCTGATGGAGACCAAAGACTTCTTGTTTACGAATATATGCCTCTTGGATCCGTCGAAGACCATCTCCTCGGTAAATCATCATCCCCGCTCTGTTTTAATGGTTAAACCAAAGATAATCGTTATGTTTTCATTTTTTTTTTGAAAAAGATAACCAACCGGTTTGATGATGTAATTAAAAACAGATCTTGAACCGGACCAGAAACCACTAGACTGGAACTCGCGTATGAAGATCGCGTTAGGAGCAGCAAAAGGACTTGAGTATCTCCATGATAAAGCCAATCCTCCAGTGATTTATCGAGATCTTAAATCATCAAATCTATTGCTTGACCAAGATTTCGATACAAAACTCTCAGATTTTGGTTTAGCAAAGCTTGGGCCTACCGGAGACACACTACACGTGTCTTCCCGAGTTATGGGAACTTACGGTTATTGTGCTCCTGAGTATCAGAGAACCGGCCAACTTACTGTTAAATCAGATGTTTATAGTTTTGGAGTTGTGCTGTTGGAATTGATAACAGGAAGACGAGTTATCGACACAACGAGACCTAGTCATGAAAATAATTTGGTTACTTGGGTGAGTTTCTGTTAGCATACATATGATTTCACTGATGGATCATTAATGTATATACACTAATCAAATGTACAACTTTTGCGTAGGCGCAACCAATTTTCAGAGACCCAACTAGATTCCCAGAGCTAGCTGATCCATTGCTACAAGGCCAATTTCCAGAAAAGAGTTTGAACCAAGCTGTAGCTGTAGCGGCAATGTGCCTCAATGAAGAACCTTTGGTTAGACCACTAATCAGCGACGTTGTTACAGCCCTCAGCTTCCTTGGTGAATCTTCCGACTTTTCCAACGCTGATTCTAGCCATTTACAACAAAATCCATCAGAGACATATCATGATGCAGTTCAGTGGGATTCAAGCCCTAGATAAATTATTTGCTCATGTAGACATTTTATGCTATATGACCCAACAATTAAGAACATATTGTATGTTTCTTCTGTTTGAGTTATTCATTTAATTTATTTTTCATTTTTTTTGTCAACAATTTGTTTTTCATTTACGTTGTACTTATTAACATATTTCACCTAAGTAGCAAAATACAAAAAGGTGATAATTAATGATCAAGTTAATTTAATGAGTGAATGTTATATGTTGCACTGAGACGGATTGGGATACTGAAACAGATATGGAAACGGGGACATGAAACGGAAAAATTAAAAAATTAACACATCTGCTACAATATATATATAAATTGACAAAATAAAATAATTTATCAATTATAATCTTAGAATAAAAATCACTTTAGTATAATATTTTAAAATAATCTATATATAATAGCAAACTGAATTTTAAGATCTGCTGATGTCATCACTTTTTTATAGGAAAAAAAAAATCAAAATCTAACGGTGAGATTTGTCCCTAAAATATAATCCAACGGTTTAGATTTTGTTCAGGAAAAAAAGTATGACGTATTGATTTACTTTAACAATCGACGTCTTCGTACCAGCAAGTCATACCTGTTCAAAGAGAGTGGCCTCTTAAAAAACTGCCTGATTTACTGTGGCAATCGACGTCTTCAGTCATACCTGTTCAAAGAGAGATGCTTCTTAAAAACATCTTCACTTAAGAGACATGTCTTTTCAGAATGTTATATATTGAAGAGGGTTGTTAATTTTTTTTTGAGATTTTCTCTCATCCTCTTCTTTGCTTATCTCTCCCTGGATTTTAAATTTCTATTTGGTTACCATCCTTTGCCGAAGATCTTATTTCCTCTAACCCTCTCTCTTTCTCTGGTAATCTTATTCTCATATATTTTCCTGCAATACAGTCCTTGATGAGTTTCTGGTGAGTTTATTGTCTCCTTTCTTTTCAAGTAAATTCAGTTTGTGTTATGTCTCTCTTCAATTTACTTTCGTTATTGAGTTTTCAGATCTATTTCTCCGCAATCATCCAATTTACTGTCCCTGCTGAGTTTCTCAATCTTCCCATTCAGAATATTTATAGAAACAACAATTTAATACAAATCATTCAGGATACCTTTCCGAAAAGTTACCATTCCAAACTGACTTGGCGTCCATATTAGAGAGACGTCAATGAATAGAAGTAGTGTTTACAACTAACTTCTTCAGATTTTATGAATGTTTCCAAACGTTGAGATGGAACCGTTCATTGCTTTTATCTCGCGGGATGGCTCTAGCGGTGGATCCGCTCTTCTTCTGCGCCCCATCCATCAGCCGAACCACCGGACCGGCATGTTACTATATCGATGGCGCGTTCGCGGCTGTTGTCACGGTGGTCCGCACGTGCATCGACGCTCTTCATTTATGGCACACGTGGCTTCAGTTTAGATTGGCTCCGCTTACGGCTCCAAAGAGTCCTTGGTACTTGGTTGCGGGAAGCTCGTTTGGGATCCTCGCGCCATCGCGTCACACTACGCATGCTTCCTCACTGGCTTCTGGTTCGACGTTATAGTCATCCTTCCTGTTCCTCGGGTTTAATCAACTTTTCAGAACAATCGATCTGTTACAATATTATGAAAATAACGAAAAACATTTTATTAGTATCAATTAAGCTCCCATGAAACGTTTGAAAGTGTAACCTTGGATTTATATGGAAGATGTTGAAATGCACAAGTTATTTTTTCTTTTTGCAGGCTATGTTTTGGTTAGTGGTGCCAAAAGAGAAGAGAAAGTTAAGCTGATAATGACGATCATTCTGCTAATCTTCTTGTTCCGGTTCCTCCCCAAAATTTAATTATCATACCTTTTGCTTTGATGACAAGAATGCAAAAGGCAGTGGTTATATTTTTGGGACTATTTGATGGGGTTTTGCCCTCAACCTCATGTAAGTCCTCTCAAAATGAGAGAGATGTAAAAGAAATTCACAATTGGATATCCATGCGTATCTGGAAACCTAACCAGCTGTGGTCAAGAAGCCTATGTGATTAGACTCTGACGGAACATTAAGGTATGGTATCTACGGCTGGGCACTGATTCTCAATGACGTACCGTGAGTTTCACCAATACAGTTGTTATTATGACCTCGAACGTTGGCTCGCAGTTTATACTGAACAACACGGATGATGATGCAAAGAAGATCGCTTATGAAAAGATTAAACAAAGAGTGATGGACGCTGCAAGATCGATTTTTCGTCCTGAGTTTATGAATAAGGTTGATGAGTATATAGTTTTCCAGCCTCTTGACCCTGACATGATCAACAGCATTGTCCGGTTACAGGTACGCTTTTGTAATAGAAACTGCCTCTGTAACAGAATCTGTTGTTAATACACTCTTTTTGTTGTGTGTATACTACAGCTTGCTCGTGTGCAGAAGCGAATTGCAGACAGGAAAATGAAGATAGGGATCATAGATGCGGCTGTGGATTTTCTTGGAAGCCTCAGGTATGATCCTAACAATGGAGCTAGACTTGTGAAGCGTGTGATACAGCAAAATATCGAGAACGAGCTAACAAAAGGTATATTGAGGAGATTTCAAGGAAGATGGCATTCTAATCGATACGGAGGCTACATCGTTCTCAGGAAACGCTCATTTCAAGAAGATTGAGGCAGAAACAGCAGATGCTGGAAAAGAAGAAGATTTCTCAAATAGAGCAGTTGAGAAACGTCACCTTTGAAGTCAACAAGCATAAAATCATGTCATATATCATATGATCATAAACATTAACAAATCACGTGAGGTTATATTTTCAATATATGGTAGATTTTTTTGGTGGGAGCTTTTTGTTTTTATAAAAATTCATATATAAATATTTTATATTTTTTCCAAATAAAAAAATAAAAAAGTAAAAGTAAATAATATATGAATGTGATAGATATTATAAAATCATCTTCTACTGTATATTATAGAAATATTGAAAAATAAATAAATGGATAATATCTAATAATCTTTTGGATTTTACCATTAATATAATGTGACTGTGCCTTATAAAATAAAATTTAGAATATTGTTGTAATTATAATATATATATATATATATATATATATATATATATATATATATATGCTATTTATGTTTGAATTGCTAAGATAATTTTGTGAAGTTTGAAACATGAAAAGGTAAATATTTCTTAACTTTTATATTAGAAAATAATTTAATATCTAACTAAAGTGGTGATTTTTGCGACAAAAATTATATCTTTAAATTTACTAATACATTTAGAATTGACAAGTTTTAAGTTGTACTTTCTTGCAACATATATTTGGCACTCACTTTTTTAATATTTTATAAGTTAGAAAATGAGGGGAACTCACTTTCAAACTTTCTTAGATCAAATTCTCTATATAGGAAATCATTTAACCAATGTCTAAGATTATTTTGACCCAAAAATGAACAATCGGAATAGTACTCTTTGGTCAGCCAGAGAAACATTCGTAGCTAGATTACAACTATTTGGACAGTAGTCATATGCTATTTAATATTTAATAAATCTTATATTTATAGAAGTAAGACTATATTGTAATAAAAAAATCTTCCGGAAATAAAAAGGTCAAGATTATTATTTTTTTTTTGAAAATTTTCTCATAATTATAAATAGATTTTTTTACAAATTGCTATTTTGTTAGAAATGCCCTTTTGGTAAAATATTAAAACATCTATACAAATTTTCTTCTTACTCTTTTGAGTATCTAACATTGTCAATATTTTATATTTTTTATAAATTTCTTAGTTAATTAGTATTGTTTTAAAATAAAATATAAAATAAATTTAAAACAATTCAAAGTAATTTTTTATATATGTATAGTATATCTTGTAAACTTGTGTATAATAAAATATATAGTTAATATATAGGGAGAAAATGAGACATAAATAAAATTTCTATAAATAAAAAACAAATATAATCACAAATAAAATTTATTAGATAAATTATATTAAATTTTAATAAAGAATTTAATAGTCCGCGCACACGCGGGTTTGTTTAAATAAGAATTTAGACGTGTGAAATATAGTATTTTATTTGAATGACTCGTTAAAAAGTTCTCACGATGTCTTTTGAAATAGAAATAAATTTATTAGTTTAAGAACATTTAATACTCATATGATGGTTTCCCACTAAAAATAAAAATTAATATTTATATTTTGTAGATTACATTAAAAGTTAAATTTATTTATAATTTTAATGATGAAAATTTTATCTGTAATCTTGTTGACATAAATTAATATAGTACATTTTATAATAAAAATAATTTTATAGGTTAAAAATTTGTGATAAAATATATTGTTGTTATTTTATTTTTAAAATATACATTTTTATATTTGAACATTTTGTATAACAGTACATAACATAAGATAATCATTAATTGCAGGTATCTTCTTAGATTATAAGATATAAACATTGTTACATGTATAATTGATATAGTTTAAAAAATCTGATTTCCTTCTTACGTAACTATGAATATATATTATAAAAAAACAAATTTTAATTAAATATATATTTTTAATATTCAGCAAGTTCCCCTTTACTATTTTATTAAAATAGAGATATTTATAATATTTAAATTTGATATGGGTATAGGAAACCTTATATTTTGTTATAAATATTGAAAATCATATAAGATATTTATATAAATAGATTTAGAATTTTTTAAATATATATATATATATTAAAATATCTTTCCTTTGATATATAAATATTATTATATTATTTTAATTGAAAAAATCTAGATGGTTCAAAAACAATCTAAACAATCAAATAGTAGTTTAAACAAATATGTTGATTGGTTAAAATACTCACATTTTTAAATTATGTTAACAAAACGGTCAATTTTAGGTTGACCACTATAATTATTTTATAGTCCAAAAAATTTGTAGATTTTTAGAATCTATTTTGTTAGAGTAGATACATAAGAGGAGTAGGTTATACAATCTTGTAGTTATATTTTCTTTCTACTCTAAACTCATTATTTTTTGTTTTAACTCCTATTTTTGGTTGTAAATTGTATTGTAGACATATAAAAAAAACTGATATGATAATATCAAATAACGCCAATAGTTTTTGAAGTACATGCAAACATTAAAATTCTATTTGTATTTTTTGTATGATCTTAGTTTTTAGTTTTGAAGAAAAATTTAGAGGTTTTATCATACAAATAAATTTTGTGTAACCTAATACTTTACAAATTCATTGATTTTAGTGTTTCATTTATAGTATTTTAAATTGTATTGTTAAACTATCACTATTTTTACTGCGTGTTTTAAATATGTTTGTGAAAGTATAAACAACTTTTTTTGTTTAAATATTAAAGTTTCCAACACCATGTATGATATTTTCTTTTTCCTTTTGGCAAATGTTAATTTTTATAACTATTAGTTTCATTTTTCTTTGATTTCCAAGCACTATATATTTCAATTGGTATATTATTTAAGTAAAAATGTTTGTTAAAGATGTATTTTGATCGTATCATTATACATATATTATATATTTTTTAATTTGTTGTTTAAACCGGACACTTCCAATACTTGTCTAGTGAAGGAAGAAAGTAATTTAATGAAACAAATAAGAACATTATCAAAATAAGAAAGATATTAGATTTTATCATTGGCAAATATTCGTTTGAGGTAGTTAAATTATTAAATATATTAATACAAACACTTGATTTTCACAGTTCTAAATAAACATTATATACACAATTTATTATGCACAAAAATTAATTGATAAGGAAAATAATTTACAATCGAAAGGAAAATTATTAAAATAAGTTCAAGAAATTAATGGAATTACTAATCATTGTTGGCATCTTAAGGTAACTTAAATGGATGTAAGTATGCTTTACTTAAATAATTAACAAATTAATAATACTAAGTCTTGTTAAATAAGCTTGAAATTATCGTCAAATATGATTCATACACAACATTTGTAACCACATTCAACAAAGACATAAACAGAATTTTGCGTAACTCAGCAACTAACTCGATTAAATTTCAGGTCGGTCTATTATTTATAATTATTTGTAATTTATAGTGTATATACTAAGACTATATTTTAAAAACTCCTAAATGCAGGAACAATCAATAAATGACTCAATTGATAACGCAGTTATCTTCTTTATATCAGAAAAAAAAATTGGTAAACTTTTCAAATTTAATGTGAAAGTCGCGTTCTTTAATTGTAAATTAACTTAGTTGGGTAAATGGTTACATAAATCACATGAAATCCAATTAATATGAAAGAGGTACAATACAATTGAAAAAAACTTTATGCTTTTAATTAATGATTAATATACATACTTTGGTATTTAATTTTAAAGACATACAAAAATACTATAAAGAATGTTATAAAAGAGATTATCAATAAATTCTATGTAAGTGATCACGAGGCTTCAAGAAATGCAAAGGTAAATTTTTCGGAAGGTAATCATACAAAAACAAAATTAATAAAGATAGCTACAGATGTAAAACAAATGGCAAATGACAATCTAAATGCAATGAAAGAATCAACCAAAAAAATAAGAAAACAACGGAAAAAATTGAAGATAAATATATTATTTAATAATACAATGCCACACATAATTTAAACTTTTTTCATTTTTCATGAACACGATTTATTTAATATTCACACATTATATAAGTATTTTGTTAGACCAATAATTATTTATTTCTAAAACAATTACAATATTATACATTAATTTGTTTTTTTTAATTTATTACAAAGCTAAATAAAGTAAAAATAAAATATGAAATAAAAAATTCATTATTCCCGGGCGTTTACGCACGGGGTTATTTCCTAGTAATAATAATAGTCATTAAACATGTATCATCAAAATTTAGTTTATCAGGTAAAAGGTTTAAAAAATCTAAAAACTGATAACAAGATTATAAGTTAACATCTAGGTTAAATTTTTTTTTGAATAGAAGGTAAGTGAATTAGCTGAGATTGATCCCGGTTCAAGCTAGGAGAATCTAGAGTTTTCAGATTTTATCACTAGACTAAGGAAACGTTTTAGAAAAATCCAGCCAAAATTATCTTTATAATAAAATGTCCGGAAGCAAAACAACTGCTTCCTCGGCTTGGCCCAAGGGCCGGTTCTGATCGCATCCCCAAGATGTCCCATAACGTTTCGATGGTGTTTTTGTCCCCGGTACGTTTTCGGTTCGGGAACATCAACCAAAATCACGTCCAACCACTACAATTGCTCTAATACCGAAGTAAAAGGAGCTGATGACCTAGGCAAATTTTAACCTACTGGGCAAAGCGGTCCATGATGATTTGCATCATTTATGTCATGGTTGGCTTATATTGCTGGTGCAGGTTTGTTTCCGTTGGCCGAACCTTTGGGATTCATGCTGATCTTGTTAGTTCTACTTTATATAACCTCATAGTGGGTGACAACTTCTAAATCTGAGTTTGGTCGACTCTAAAGAAATGCACAAGAGTTATTTCAAAGGCGTTTTACTGATTAGATGAAAGAGAAGTTACAATGTTTATATAATAAGAAAGAAGAGTAACAGCGCTTGATGGAGTGTGCTGGAAAGTACAAATCAGAAAGAAAGGAGGAAACCTTACTTTCTAGCCGTCAATCTTTGTAGTGGAATCTCAATGCCCTTCTTGGTCTCTCTTTATCCCTCTTTGATACACGAGCCTCCTCCATTCTTTGCCCTAAAACGGTTTAACCTATTGAACTTGGCTGAATTTAATAGGCCGAGCACTTGGGACGAGTCTTCAAACCAATCTCCTGATTGTCGAATTTTCGGGCCAAGTTCTTGGGGCGAGATATCTTTATTCCAAAGGCTCTGTAGAGAGATGTAATCTATCTCCAATCAAACTCAAAATTCTAAGTTTATAGGTGCACCTTTAGATACACGTACTGTTTGCCATCTTATGCCCATGATTAACACCATAAATAAACGTATTAATATCAACTATATTTTGGAAGTCAAAAACAACAAATACAGCATTTAAATATTTTGGAACAACAACAACATGTCCAGTTGACATAGAGTAATCTTTTTTCTTTAAGAGTTTAAAAACCTTTTAAGATAAAGAATTCCCTATCCGAGGAAGAAAGCCGGAAGGAATTGGGTGTGAATAATTCATTTGCTACTCTGTTATTATTCCTTTTCCCTAGCTAAACTCTTGTGGCTTCTGTGAATTTACCATCACACATGGATTTTCGTAATTAATGTCTATCTTTGGGGCTTCTAAAACCGTTAAAATTCTCTAACTTCTCCAAGTAAGAGAGTTTTTTCGGCGTAATAGATGGGGATTTGGTAGGTTTATCGCAGCCTTTGGAACTATTGTCGCTCCAACCCATGAAATCCAACAAGGTTTTGGAGTAGTGTGGGTCAAGCTTCTCGGTCTCTTCTCCCGAGTGAGAAGATCCCGCTGACTCTGAATCCGTCCCAGCGTCTGATGTCTCTTCAGCCAATAAAGCTTGCTTTTGTGCCAAAGAATCTGTATAAAGAACATCTTCTATCCTTGACATCACCGTATAAGCCAAGCTCTCAAGAATCCTCGAGTAGCTCTCCAACACCGCTTGTCCAACGTCCTGTATATTCATTTAACCACTCAATAGTTCAATAGTTTGGATTATCTTTTGTTTCTTATAACCTTTAAAAAATTATGAGTTTCTTTCTTGTCACCCAAGTCATCTACAGTAGATGAGGGATCAATCTCATAATTAAGGACTAATTAGCTAGCTAATACATTTCTTTGCATTTTACCTTGTTAAATTGAATTTTAGAGATGTCAAGCGAAGATTGAGGAAGACCGGGAAATTTCTGCTTGAGTAAGATCAAGATCGTCTCTGCTCTCACTTCAAACAATTCTCTTTTCCCCAAGCTAACTGCTGATCCCCAGGAAGATTTGTTGTCCTTTAAGTGAAGCTTCCTCTTCCAAATAACAACAGACGCCTCAATCCTGTTCTTTAAGTCCAACACTTTGTGCTCTGTCGACAAGTCCAGCATCGACAAGAACTGCGCTGGATCAAACCACTCCTCTGTTATGCTCTTGTAGATCGAATCCCCAAGGCTTGATCTCCCGTTCTGTCAGCAGAAAATCAAAGCTTAAATTTGATATATATATATATAACAAACAACAAAGGGAGAAATGAAATATTGTATGAGTGAGTGATTGGTTTACCTTTGGGAGAGAGTCGATGTAGCTCTCAGGTATTGCCATTTCAGAGAGGACTTGAGCATTAATAGCCATTGCTGCTTTTTGGACCTGTGTGACTGAATCCTTTTGGAAGTAAAGCATTTTCCGAGCCGGTTCAGATAAACCGCCGGGAGGAACTTTTACTGGAGGGAGCCACCATTTGTCGTTTGACCTAGCAGCACTTGCTTGTTTTCCTTCTTCTGAATCTCTTGACACATAATAAAACTCATTGTGTCCTCTGAAATTGTCTAGTGTATCCTGAACATGTTTTCCATCACCATTAATCCATCATACGCTACATCTTACACTAACTACTAGGCGACCAATAATGTCCGATTATATCCAGTTTTTATTTTTATTTTTTTTGGGGGTGGGGTAATAAAAATAGGTTATAATATGCAAATGGAAGCACTTACGATTAGCATGGCGTCTAGTTTTCGAAGGGCTGGGATGTTCATGAGAAGATCACCTCTTTGTCTTGTCACCATAATCTTCATAAAAATAACTAAAAACATTATAAATCTACCTAAAGAGGTATAAAGTGATATATATACGTCTTTTGGAATATTCGAACCTCGGTGCAGACTCCATCTTTGCTCGTTTGTTGAGAAGGAACAAACTCGACGATATGATCGGTCACAGACAACAACCAATCAGTTTCTTTCTTCCACCTGGCTTGTCTATCATGTGGCATCGGTTGCAGCTTTGTCTGTTCCCCGAATATGGACGCTGAGAACAATCGTACCATCATCAGAATTATAATTTAAGAGATCAATTTAAAAATCTTAAGGATGAAAAAAGAAAAATATTTACCAGCAAGATTTGTGATGGCGTTGGAAAGAGCAAGAGCAGAAGATACGCCTTTTCCACCACCCGACATATCTTCTCCAAGAAGTAATTTCGCAAACCTGTCCTTCATTTCAGTATCTGCAATAATTTGTGTCATTACTAGGGATTCTCTCACGGAAAAAACATTTTTCTTGGGCCCAAAAAATCTTATATTAACCTGCTTGTTGTCTCTCGGGTCGTTTTCCCGGCCGAGTAAGAGGGGAAATCATGGGAGGCATGCCATCAACGGGGCTTTGATCGGAGTTTTGGCTTTCAGGTGTGTTGGATTGGAGAAGATGAGGATCACCCTTCTCCACGACAAGGGGTTGAGGTCGTTGTTTTGTAGACAATGGATGAAACATTCTTTTAATATTGAATGATTTGGAAGCGCTTAGTCCTCTTTCCAACACTGCAACCATGGTACGACCAGGTTCGCTTGTTTTCTTGCCCCACAAGTTAAAAACTTTTTTGCCTTTAAAATCCAGCTGATCTCAAGATGATACAGCTTTTTACAAAATTACTGTAAGGTTTTTGTCTTTGGTTTTAAAGTGAAACGAAATTCTTAACAACAAACGTTTGTTTTGGATCTAGGGATTAGAAACATTTGAATATTAAGAAATTAATAGATCAAAATTTAGGAAGTTAGCTTTTTTAGGATTTGTTTTCTTCTCTTTCCTTTTCGAAATAAATTGATGGTTTGTAGTAAAAGTTCCACGAAGTAAGGAAACGACAATAAAACTCCACAACTGATTCAACAGATATAGTTAAAGTAGAAAAATAATAATGTCCCAGTGTAAACTAAACTTTTTTTAAAAATAAAAAAATAATATTTTTCTCTGTTTCATAAAGAAACATACATATTGTAGAAAAAACATGTTTAAAAAACACTTTTTTATATTTTCAATACAATTTTTATCAACTAATAATGATTAATTGCAATTTCAAAAAAATTAATTATATTTAATGAATTCTTATTGGTTTAGAATTATGAAAAATAAATAATGCATTTAATACATAAATTTAATATATTTTATTAATTTATGTGAAAATGTCAAAACATATAAAATTTTAAAACAGAGGAAGTAATATATATTTTTGGAACACTAAAAAGAATTATGTAATTAAATTATTATTTATGTGCATATCACAAGAAAACACTCAGTACAATTCAAATAGTATGTAACCAAATATAATTCCCAAGAGTAGGGCTGGGACTTCAGATATTCGGGTCGGGTTCGGATAAGATCCATTCGAATCTGGGTTTTCGGATAAATGAATTCTATATCCAATGGGTACTTAACAGATTTCGGTTCGGGTTTCGGGTCGGTTCCGGATACCCGTTTATTATGTGAAACATATATATAATATTCACAAAATAAAATAATTTACAGATTTTTTTTTAAGAAATTAATATTTTAAAGGAAAAATGAATCGGAATCGTATATATATTAATAATATGTAATTATGAACAAAGAAGATGAAGTAGCGTAGTGGTACTAACCATAGCACTTCGCCTTCCAACCTGGATTCGACCCTCGGGAGACGTAAATTTATGTTTTTTAAACATAGAACCTGATTTAATCGGGTACCCAATAGGTTCCGGGTAAAAACCGAAACTGAACCAATACCATGGATAATCAGCACCATAGCACTTCGCCTTCCAACCTGGGTTCGACCCTCGGGAGACGTAAATTTATGTTTTTTAAACATAGAACCTGGTTTAATCGGGTATCCGATCGGTTCCGGGTAAAAACCGAAACCGAACCGATACCATGGATAATCAGCACCAGATCCATCGGATAATTATGGTATGACCGAAATCAAACCGAACCGGTCCATTCCGGGTCGGATCCGACTCGGGTATTCGGTTTCGGTTAAATGTCGCAGGCCTACCCAAGAGACTTGTCGGTACGGTTTACCAACCCGAGACGCGCGAAAAGAGGACGAACGAAATACTCAGTGACGAGTTTAAAGGAAGACCCATGTTTAAAATTCCCAAAAGTTTGAAGGCCCAAAATAAACAGGCCCATGTTTATAAGAAGAGGGAAGTGGAGAGTGACGAGTAACGCGGCGAATGACTCAGTCCTCGTCAGCAAAAAGGGGGCCAACTGCTCCGCAGCCACCGTTGCTGTCGCAGGTGGGGACACTGCGAGAGTAGTCCATAAAATCCCCTTTTATATAATGAGACAAAGGATATCATCATTTTGGAAATTACGAACTTTTCTCGGATCCCGATTCGTCCAATCAATGGTTTCCTTTTGTCGATCACAGATCCAATCTGATTTTTTACTTTGGTAAAAAAAAAATGATTGTGCTGAATCTCTAATATTAATTCTTCTTTCATTTTTGTTTTTGTTTCGTCAAGCCATGGAGGAAGATAACAACAACTACAAGAGTTTATCAGAATTTGTAAAGAAGTTCTACATCCCTTCTTACGTCCTCTCGCCCGAATCGGAACCGGAGTCGGAGATCGTTCCACCAGAGAGTCCAGTCCTTGTCTTCGTCAACTCCAAAAGCGGTGGTCAGTTGGGTGGGGAACTCTTCCTCACCTATCGCTCTCTTCTCAACGATAAGCAGGTCTTTGATCTTGGGGTTGAGACACCCGATAAGGTGCTCCGCAGAATCTATCTTAACCTCGAGAGGCTCAAGGATGATGATCTCGCTCGTCACGTTCGGGACAAGTTAAAAATAATTGTGAGTTAGTTAGTTTGTAATGTAGACATACAATAAAAGACGATAGTTGATTGCAATCCTTTTTTTTTATATAATAAGGTTGCAGGAGGTGATGGAACTGCTGGGTGGCTACTTGGAGTTGTGTGTGACCTTAAATTATCACATCCTCCTCCTATTGCCACTGTACCTTTGGGTACAGGAAATAACCTTCCCTTTGCATTTGGATGGGTGAGTGGTACACTACACTCCCTCATATTTGTTTCTTTACTACTATATCAGAAGATGCAATTCAAAATCCAATCCCTCTCTCTATTCAGGGAAAGAAAAACCCCGGAACTGATAGGACTTCGGTGGAGTTGTTTTTGGATCAAGTCCTCAAGGCCAAAGAGATGAAGATTGACAAGTCTATATATATATATACATATCTCTTTTTATCTATTTATTTTTAATAGTTCTGGAATTAACTGGTGAATACATTTTTGTGTTACTTTAAGTTGGCACATAGTTATGAGGATGAAGGCTCCTAAAGAAGGCCCTTGTGATCCTCTTGCACCTCTTGAGTTACCACATTCTCTACACGCATTTCACCGTGTCTCTTCAACTGATGAACTAAATATGGTAAAAAAAAAATAATATCTTATTCTCACTCATTTTCTCTTATTTATTGGATATATCATCCTTTACTCTTTCCAGGAAGGTTACCACACATTTCGCGGGGGATTCTGGAATTACTTTAGCCTCGGTGAGAACTTTTTGTTTCTGCAAATGCTCATAAGATAGCACCGGCCGTTAGGTTTCTGTTATGGATGGTTGATGTGCTAGCAATCATATAACTAATCTTTTTTGATAGTTTGCCATGAATCTGTATGGAAATCAAATGATGGGATTTAAAAAATTAAAAAAATAAAACTGATATCTACGTGTCAATTTTCAAAGACAAATTCCCCCTTGTGTGCAGGAATGGATGCTCAAGTTTCTTATGCGTTTCACTCTGAGAGGAAGCTGCACCCTGAAAAATTTAAGAATCAGCTCGTTAATCAGGTACCTTGTTCTTCAAGTTTTTCTCTCGGCTGATTTTGTTAATTT
This sequence comes from Raphanus sativus, assembly GCF_000801105.2. Taxonomy (NCBI): domain Eukaryota; kingdom Viridiplantae; phylum Streptophyta; class Magnoliopsida; order Brassicales; family Brassicaceae; genus Raphanus; species Raphanus sativus. Next base: position 26,465,137 of record NC_079519.1, on the reverse strand, counting down.
ATATAATCCCGTTAGGACTAAAATTAAACAAGTAAATAGCATTAGCTGGTGTTCAGAAAAGAAAAAAAGTAATAGCACTGGTTTCACATTCCGGTTTTCAATTTGCTAGAGTACGTATGTAAAGCTTGGTTGCACGCAAGGATGGTTTTGTGCCTCTCTCTTCCACCCTGCTTCACGGTGAGTAAGATGTGAATATATATACATTGTTTTCCTGTTCTGGAGTCTCAGCTCCCCCCAACTTCGTTCACATTTTTATTCGTGTACAAGGGAGGAGATTTTAGACATTTCTCTAAATGATAACAATGAACTCCGGCCCAATCCTTTGTCAAAAGATATTCTCTGCATACCTTCATTTCTCCGCTTGGATTTGGCTATGTCAAATTTTTGAATACTTTTCAACTGTTCAGCATCTATATATAAACATGCATCTATGATTATGAGCACCTTTTGATTGGTGTCTTAGATTAAATAAATGGGGGTGGTTATATATTTTATATTTTATCGGTTATGGTATCTAAATTTCTTAGATTTCAAGTCTTTGTCTGTAACTTTGATATCTTATTATTTATGATTTTGCTCTCTTGCACGATGTAACGGTCAGCTCTATGGTGTTCCCCTGCAGGAACATAGCTCAGCTTGCAAAGGTTAAGATTGCAGATAAAAATGGCCAATGGCATGACCTTGACATACCGCATAGGTACTCTTATCTAAATGTTCCTAAGGGATCACTTGGTATTTTTTCCGTGTTGGATATATAATCACTGTCAATGCCCCTCCTTTTGAATAAAAGAAAAGACTCCAACTCCTGACATTTGTTTCTACTCTCACAGCATCAGGTCCATTGTATGTCTGAATCTACCCAGCTTTTCTGGAGGGCTAAATCCTTGGGGCACACCAAATCCCACGAAACAACGTGATGTATGTCTTGACATTCATATATCTTTGCCATGGTAAAATAATAAGGACATTTCTTTCTTGTGACACAACAGAAAGACTTGACTCCACCGTTCGTTGACGATGGCTACATTGAGGTTGTTGGGTTCAGAAATGCTTGGCACGGTCTTGTCCTGCTCGCTCCAAATGGACACGGTACACGACTTGCCCAGGTAAAGTGTTGTACAAAAAGAAGTGATGATTGGGTGCACACACAAATTATAACTTATCAAGTTGGTTGGGCTTGTTTCTCTTTCGTGACTAGGCAAACCGCATTCGCTTCGAATTTCGCAAAGGAGCAGCAGACCATACATTTATGAGGATGGATGGGGAGCCCTGGAAACAGCCACTGCCAATGGATGATGAAACTGTGATGGTAGAGCTTTCACACCTTGGCCAAGTGAACATGCTTGCAACTCATGACTGCCGGTCCAGAAGCATGTACGACCCTTCAACGCCCCGTCATCAGGATTCGGCAGAAGAGTATGATGATAATGAAGACGACTCAGTGACTGAAGGCGAGGAATTTAGAAAGTTTGGTGCTGCAGATACCTTCAAGATTCCTGACGAGGTTGATATTTCTCACCTTAGTTAGAAAATTAGCCTTTTTCACTGTTGATTCTATGCATTCTTCTTCCGGTCTCTATTTTTTTTTTTTGGCATATTTATAAAACTCTTTCATAAAGAGGCAGCTAGCAGCAGTTGGTACCCATTTTTCACAAAATTTCATTTGTTGTTCACGCTTAATGAATGATCGAGACAGCTATATAATGCTTCTGGATTTTATAACAGCTCCGTTCCTTGTTCTGTTATGCATTTGTGCGACAGCGAGCATGACAGGTTACACATTAAGGCCAAGCGTTTACATGTTCAAAAGTGATTTTGTAATTACCTAGAGCAACATTATCGGTTGGGATGTCAATTAAAATATATACTCCCTCTGTTTTTAAAAAATACATATTCTAGACTTTTCACATATATTAAGAAATCACATTAAAAATGTATTGATTTTTGTGAATAACAATTTTCCATAACCTTTAACCAATAAAAGTCCAATAAACACAATTAATTTTCTTGAAATTAACAGATTTTCATTAAATTATACATTGAAAAAGTAAAAAATGTATCTTTTTAAAACAATTTTTTTTCCTAGAACATGGATCTTTTAAAAACAGAGAGAGTAACAAATTAAATAATAACTAGATATTGATTCGTGCGAGTGTTAATTTTTATCTTTTTTATAAATTAATATTTTGTTTTTATGATTAGTGCTATATATTTTGTTTCATCACATAATTAATTGTATAAAATATTCTTAGATTCGTATGTATTAGAATCGAATCCGAATCAAATCGAGTGATATGATTATTTTTGGTTATATGATTATTTAAAATATATGAATTGAATCGGTTAATAAGGTTATTTTTGATACAAATATCCGAACCAGTTTCAAATACATTAGTTTTGAATATTTTTAAATTTCTGTACCTCTAAATCGAATCCATCCGGATTTGGGAGGACATATTCGAAACTAGGAGTGAGCGTTCGGGTATACGTCCGGGTTTCGTTTCGGGTCTATTTGGGTTTCGAGTTTTCGGAGTCAAAGATTTCAGCCCCACTCGGATATTTCGAAATTTCGGTTCGCATTCAATTTGGATCTTTGCGGGTTCGGTTTGGGTTCAGATAACCCATTTAAATTATTTTTAATTTTTTAAATTTTAAAATTGATTATATACTTTAAATTTCTTAAAATCTACAAACAAAATATTATATTACATATAAATTTGAATAACATATGTCAAAATACTTAAAATTAACATATAAATTGATTTGGTTTAACTATTTGGATAAAGTAAAATAAATAATTTAAGTATTTCTGGTTCTTTGACAATACTTTAAATATTTTAAATATTTATTTTGACTATTTTGTATATATTTTTAATTTTTTGGATAACTTAAAAGTACTATCTATATTTTAGATGTTTTTAGTATACATTATATCTAAAATTAATTTATATATATATAGGTATATAAATCTATATCGGATATATTCGGGCATCCGAAATACATATGTTCGGATCGGGTTTGGATTCGGTTTTTTAAATACCAAAATTTTGAACCCGTTCAATTTCGGTTCGGACTCGATACTACTTTTTCAGATCGGGTTTGGTTCGGTTATTCGGATTCAGATTTTTTGCCCAGACCTACTCGAAACTTATCCATAATTTTATAGTATCTGAATAGAGCTTAATCTCAAAACCCAAAAAAGAACCGATACCCAAAAAAAAACTCATACATGAATGGATATCCGAATGCTATGCATAACTGACTATGTAAAAAAATAATAAATAATTTTTTTTTTGTTAACCATTTTAAATTCTTATCACAAATGAAGCAATTTCATTCAATCATGTCGAATTATTTTTTGTGGATCGAAAATTCTGTATAATAAATTAGTTTATATACTATTTAAAGCCTGGTGCAATAGATTTTTACACTTCAATATTTATTATACATAATTTACGTTGGGGTATTACTTATTAAAAATATATGTAAAATAATATATTTATATATTAATTCATATATTATATAAATGATTCTTTTATGTGACTTTTAATTTTAGTTATTACTAATAAATAATGAAATATGACTATATATATTTAAAACAATATTTTATTCTAAATTTATTAAACGGATGGCTTTGTCATATTTTATTAGTTAGTTATTAATTGGAAAATCATATAAATATGTATTATAGTTGTGTAATTTGATAAAAAGATAATAAATGCTAAAAGTTAGGATTACGTAGTTTTTATGTGGAATTAAATTGTAACTAAATAATTGTTTTATTTTAAAATTTATTTAGAAAATAATTTGATAAATTAGAAAAATACAAAAGATCCATTAATATAGCTTCATTTAATACATCAGTGGAATGAGAATGTAAATATAATAGAAAACTAAGGAGAATCTAATTTTGTATTCCAATTTTAATTGATTAGATGTTTTTTATACAGATAAATTACATAATGAAGATAATTTGATTACTGACTACATGAATTATTGGTCATCACATGGCTAACTATGTAAACTAAACTAATGTATATATAAATATACAAAGTATATATTATGCATGACAACATCCCTCAATTTAATGATGTTATATAGTTAACATCCGAGTTTAATTTCATTCATCCAAAAACTAATGTAGATGTGAGACACCGTTTAAATGAGTTATTCTTGAGTTCACCTCCTACGGTGTATTTGTAGTACGGTGAATCTGTAGATTTACCAATCAATCGTATGTTATTATTTTATATTCAATATCTTTTAAAAATGGGAACAAAATATTGTCAAGTTATATTATATTATTTAATTTTAAAAGTAAAATAAATAAAATTAGTAATAATTACAAAAAATTAAAAAAAAAATTAACGTCTTCAACAGAACACTAAACCTTAAACCCTAAATTTTTGGGTAAATCCTAAATACTTGGATAAATCCTAAACTATAAATCAAAACACTAAACACTAAATCTTAAAACACTAAACCCTAAATCCTAACCTCTAAAACCTAGGATTTAGGATTTGTCCAAGTGTCTAGGGGGTTAAAATTAAAGGTTTAGTATTTTTTAAGATTTAGTGTTTAGTGTTTTTGATTACAGATCGGATCGGATCGTATGGAGCAGATCGGATCACGGATATCCTTAAAATTCTGGATATCCGCTCCGTGTCCACCTCTAAGTCTGATAATGTTGTCATTTTGGTTAGTCACTGTTTCAAATAATTTTATAAACATAAGCTTACTATCTAAAATCTTGAGAAACAGAGAAGGAAATACTATAATTGAAAAAACTAGATAGTTTAAAATAGGGGTGGGCGTTCGAACATCTGTCCGGGTCAGGTATTTCCAAGTATTTCGGTATAAGGGTATAGAATCTGTTCGGGTATTTCTGTATCTCGGGTCGGGTTCTGGCGTTTTTAGTTCAGGTTCGATTGTTTGGGGTCGGGTTCGGATATTTAAATTTTGAAAGAAAAAATTAATTTTTTTCATTTTTTTTGTATTTAAAAATATAAATTTCACTTAACTGATTTTTATTTTATTTTAATAGATTTAATAATTAATAAATTTAGAGATAACATTTTAAGAATGAATATACATTAACAAAAAAATGGATTTAATTATTGTTAATAAATGAAATAAAAAGCTTGATGTGCATTTTAACTGAGTGTCAAATTATTTTCCGCGTTAGTATACATATGTTCGATTATTTTCGGATATCCATTCAGGTTTGGATCTTATCCGTTTGGGTTATGATATCCAATATCTCCTAAATTAATATCCGTACGAGTATTTTGCTACTTCGGTTCGGATTTCAGTTCGATTTTTTTTTGTCGGGTATCGGGTAAAATGTCCATCCCTAACTTAAAGATGATTTTCACATACCATGTGATGGTGAAATCCTAGCTAGTTTGCTATTACAATTGTGCCTCAGTAGCCTAGACAAAATCAAACACAAACGCACGCAGAGATAAAAACTACTTAACCGAGCCATAAGCTTCCTTTGTCACCATTTCAGAGACTATAAACCTGTAAAAGATCACCAACATTGATTTTTTAGTTAGAAAAACGAACAGCCAAAATCATAATATAAAATATGAATTCATGGGCAAGAGGATCAAATGTTTTTTCTGCTTATAAAAGAAATATCGGGAAAAAACAAAAAAGGATCAAATTATGTATGGCTTCATAGATTATTAAAAGTAGGTCTGGTAGGATCGGGTATCCGAGAAATTTTAAGATATCCGGATATGGATCTTTATCTCGCAGATCTATGATTTTACTATTTTATACCGATCTGGAATTTTTGGATATTCGAATGTCGGATATCTTTTTAAAAATTGTAATATCCGACGGATATCCAGAACCGGATGTGGATCTTTAAAATAAATAAGAAAAATATTACTATATATATAAATACTAAAAATAATTTAAAAATAAAACTGTGTATAATGTTTTAATTATTCTATGTATAAATATTACAAAATTTATATATACTATATAAAAATGAAAATAAAATTTGATTTTTATATATAGATATTATTATTTTTGCAATAATTATCTTATAGAAACTCTTGATCCAGATATCTAGATTTTCGATCCTGATACAGATTCGACCTTTTCGGATATCTAGATTTTCGAAACGGATCTGGCTTAAAATCTAAATCTCAGATAATACCTGATTAAAAGTAACAAAAAAAACAAAAATCGGTTCAAAAAAAAAAGTAACAAAAAATGTGAGAGCATAGAAAGTATAGTAGGTCATTTCTTATGCTGCGAAAGTCTTATCTATAAAGGAAATTAATAGACATTCTTAAATGATTTTTCTTTCATGATAAGCTATAATATAATACTTTTAGTAAATACTGAACAAAATCTTCTACTCATAAAGAAATTATATTTTGGAATATTTACTTTTTTTAACACTGACAGTTTATATTAACCATGAATGGATTTGGAGATAGGATACATAAGTGATATACAGAACCAGCGGAATCTAATTCCCCGGAGACAAAACCTTACTAAAAGGAGACAAGAGAGATACAACAAACCTAAACCACATCAATAAATCTAGCAACAAAATTCATATGAAGTACACCAAAGCATCAAGACTAGACTACGTTAGGATCAAAGTAACATGTCATCAAAATAACTTGATAACAAAGACCTTCTATAGTGACTAGCTCAGGATGTGAACAACATGACAAATGCTTCATACCCAACAAGATAGAACCAACTAAAGGTTCAATAACCATTCAAACACCTAGGATTGGCGGAGTCAACAAAGATGTGACTCGAGAACGCCTAAAGAGAAGCACATCAGATGGACGAGTCTTCGAAGAAGACCCTTGGTAAATGACAAGAAGCGCCTCAGTCCACACCGAACAAGACAAGCCACAAGGAGACGGGGCAGGAAGAGGAACAAATCGGAGGGGAATCAAAGAGATCACCAAGGAGAGACAAGCATGCAACTTTGGAGACAATCAAAGATGAAAAAAACTAGAACAAAGATGGGAAAGAATCAAACACCAAGAGACAATGATAAAGATGGGGATAACACCATGAAACAGAGGGAGAAGCCAAATCAAGAAGCGAAGAGATGCATGCAACTCTCGCAACTGCCATCATCGGGAAAACCAACAAGGTTCTCAAAAAGATCTGGTTCCACCAAGCTTCATCAATCCTGGCTTCATCATAAACAGAGGACAAACCAAAAGAAAAGTCCGGTTCCGGTGCTGAGAAAGCCACCGGAGCCAGCCACCGTCGAGATGATACACGGAACTTTCTTTTTGGAGAGATCTTAGAGCAATAGGAGAGAGGGTATACCATGTGCTCACTCTTTACGGGTGATTTTTGGAATATCTACTAGAAAGTAAAATTTGAATAATAATTAAAAGAGAATATTCCACGAGTAATTGACAGATTCAATTAATATATTTAAATATTAAGGGGGTGTATTGAATTAACAGATTTAAGAGATTTTGGAATGTTTTAATTTTGGTGTGATTTAGGTAATTTTTGAATGTGTTATTCTACAATAACTATTTTTAACTAAAGATGATTTGTTAAATCTCCTAAAATCTTTATCACAATTTTTTCTTATTTACAGTTGAATAACAGTTGATTTGATTTAGATTTTATAACATGGGATTACAAGTGAGTTTAAGTATCTTTGCACAAATCTTATATTGAATAACACTTGATTTGAATAGAGTTTTTAAAATTACTGATTAAATAATATGAGACTAGATGGTTGGCCCGCTCATGCGGGCATAATAATCTTATAGATATTTATTAATACATATATTATTATTTCAATAATTACCATGATAAGTTATGTTTATACTCTTAAATTTTTAAATTGGTGATATATGTATCTATAATGAAGTTTCTCATTACAATATATATATATATATGACTATTACTGAATTTAATTTTTAATCTTTATGATCGAAAATATTATTTACAGATAACAACATAATATATATTAAAATTTCTTTATTTATTTTTGGCCAAAAGGTGTATTATATTAATTTACGTTCAATTATCTAATCTAATAGATAAACATAACTATCTCCTAATCTATATTTGAGAAGTGATTTTGCCACATGTCCTCTTTACAATCATTTTCACAAAATAATATGATATATCTACTAAAATTGATGACATATCTTATAGATTAATATGACATGAACAATTATATTTAATGTTAATTTATATTTTTTGTAAACTTTTTAAAATATGGTAATAACTCATATATTACATTTATTGTCGATTTATATTTTTGGATTTTTTAGAATATGGTAATAACTCATAAATCATCATTAAAATAAATATATTCAACTATGACATTTCAAATTTCGAAATATCATTTAAATTATAAAATTTTCAAAAAAGTATACATTTTTCAGAAAATTATAAAAATTAAATCGTAAAATAATTAAATCATTAAATCATTAGTTTCTTATATATATCTACAAATTTTATAAATATTATTTAATTTTAATATTTGACAATTATGCAATTTTTACATATTTATTTAATATATTTGATTAAAATAAATAGATAGAAAAATCTACCTAATATTATAATTTTAAATATATACATGCACAATTGTCATTAAAATAAATATAATTAACTATGGCATTTCAAATTTTGAAATATAATTTAAATTATAAAATTTTCAAAATGTATACATTTTTCAGAAAATTATAAAAGTTAAATCGTAAAATCCAATTAAATCATTAAATCATTAGTTTCTTATATATAACTACAAATTTTATAAATATTGTTTAATTTTAATATTTGACAATTATGCATTTTTACATATTTATTTAATATATTTTATTAAAATAAATAGATAGAAAAATCTACCTAAGATTATAATTTTAAATATATACATACACATTCTTAAATATAATTTAAAATAAACAAAATTGTTTTTTTATCTTAATTTTATTGTTTAGTTAAATTAAATTTATATTAAAATATTGATAATAAAAATAAAATTTACAATATTAATAAAAAGTATTAAATATAATTTATATTTATCTGTTAAAATATTTTAAAATTTGTTTACTGCACATGGTGCAGGAAAACACTTAGTTTATTATATCCATGATCATATTATCTCTATTGATGTTAATTAATACATATGCATTTGTCACTAAATTTAACTGTGTCAATGATTAAATAACATGAGATTTCAACAAAATCCTAAAATCTTCTAAAATCTCTAATTCAATAGACCACCCTAAATATATGGTATTAGGAAATAATATATCTTGTGATTGCAACAGATTATTTACTTACAAATCTCACTATAGATATTTGAATATTAAATAAAGAAGAAATCTAGAGATTAGATTGCAACAAATTTGGACTAACAAACCATATAGGAAATAAGGAAGTAAAATATCTAAAGAATAGATTGCAACATTTTAAGAATATTTTATTTTTCATAGATAGTGTACTTGCTTATAAACAAAATTATCATATAAAACATAATAAAATATCATATTTTAAATTTATAATACATTCATAATATAAAAATATAAATTATGAAACTAATATGTATCATATATACAACTTAAATATGATTAACTATATGATAACTATTGATAAAATAATAATACCAAATTTTACAATATGAAGTTATGTTTTTAATAATTTGACATAAAATATATAATTCATAAGTTTGATTAATTTATATTGTAAAGTTTGATATATATAATTCATAAGTTTAATATAATTTTTAAAATGATAAATTATATATGTATACTTTATAGTTTGATAAAATTGTAAATTTTCATATCATAGCTTAAAATTGTTTGTATGTAATGTTATAGTACTAGTTAATGATTTGACTAATATATAATAATAGCTTATTGATTTGACTACTCTATAGTATTTAACTAATACATTTGTTTGTCTAGGAATGAGTTAAATTGTAATGTTTTATTTTATTTAAATCAAAAGTTTTGTCTCGTTACAAGTCTAGCCTAATCCTAGACTGCATTAAGTCAATAAATCAGATCCTTGACTATAAACTGATGGATTATTTACCAGATTAACGAGTATCAAAAATTAAAGATAATATGTTACTGTTTGACCTTTTGACCACTCCATATAAATATATGTAACATATTATCTTTATATAAATATGCTCCACAGTTGCCCATTTTCACAACAAACAAAAGGAACAAGAAGAACATAAACAATAATATCCCGTTTAGTTTTTAAAATATGAAGACATGGGCGATATGCTTGCTAGTAATTTGTTCCCTTGTTGTTACGGTGCCAGTGGAGGGTAGGACTTACATATTTGGAGGTGTAGTTAATCCGTGCTCGGGTCCTAACCCTCCGCCAGGATGCAATCCTCCAGACTCTCTCCATAAGAGCCGTGTCCCCGCCAACAATTATACCCGTGGGTGTTCCATTATTACACGCTGCCAACGAGATTAGGGCGTGAAGTTCATCATCTAATTTCATTCGGATGTATTACTTTATAACTAGGTTGTAATCCGCGTTTACCGGGAATAAAAAACTTTATAAATATTAAATCTACATAATATAAAAGATGTTTAATAGTGTGAACAATATTTATTTACAGTAAAAACTAAAAAGTATAATATTATGTTTATAGTACATAATTTAGAAGATATATAAAACTAATGTAGGAAGGAAAAAATAAATTGATGTACAATGATGGAAAACTGGGCGAGTTATAAAGCACATCAATTGAATATATTGATTTCTCCAATCTGTACAAATTTTAAGGAAACCGAATGATTATTTTCAAAAACTTCATATTTTACATAAATGGTTAAATACATTAGAAAAGTGAACAAAGTAATCGATACAATGCAGATTTGGGTACGAACCGTCAAACTTAAATCCAATTTGAGGTAATTGCATGACTCATAAATCTTCTTATAAGTTAACGGATACAATTTTCTGGCCCAATGTGAATTAATGGTCGAATAAAGTTAACTATAAAAAATCTTTTACTCGTTCCGTTTCTTAATAAGTTAATAAGTGTCACTTTTGACATTTTTATACAGATTAAAAAACGACAGAAATATATATAAGTTGTTATTAATTACACCTCTCTAACTAATGCGGTTTAAAAATTAATTTTCAGCTGAAGGTAAGTATAATTTGCATTGAAATTATAAAGTGATACTTTGTGTAACAAAAAAAAACACTAAATAACATTTATTATGAAACATAGAGAGTATATATTAATTGGGGAACACTAAAAATAAAATAACTTTAGTTTTGTAAGTTAATTACAAAGGAACCAATTGATGCGTCAAGTTATTAGGCTTTTTCAGCCTCAAATTTAAGGATTTTAACATTAAAATCCTTCAACTAAGTTTGTTTTGGATAAAAACTTTCAAACTGAGTATTTAACGAGAAAACCCACAAACTAACTTTATTTAGTGAATTAAACCATCTTTCTACAGTGCATGTCATAATTATTCTATTACCACCGGTAAATCTTTAGTTTAGAGGTTTTTTTATTAATTAAACATAGTTAAGGAGTTTTACTATTAAAAGATAATAATCAAAATTCTAAAATATAATAATATTATCTAAAATTATTGACTTTAATTTTCAAAATTAGCATTTTAAAAAATTCTGTAAATATATGAAACTGAATATTTTTTTTATAAAATTGACATTATATATGTATAAATTAAAAATGTACAAAACCAGAAAATATATAAATTTATATCTTATCTAATAAAAATGTAATAATAAATCTTTAGATAATAAAATGTATATCTTATCTTATAAAAATGTAATAATAAATCTTTAGATAATAAAATGTATATCTTATCATATATTTTCTGGTTTTGTACATTTTTAATTTATACATATATAATGTTGATTTTATAAAAAAAAATCAGTTTCATATATTGAAAGAAATTTTTAAAAATGCTGATTTTGAAAATTAAAGTTACTAATTTTTATATAATGTTATTATATTTAAGAATTTTGATTATTTTTAATGGTAAAACTCCTCAACTATGTTTGATTAATGAAAAAACCCCTAAACTAAATATTTACCGGTTGTAAAGATAATTATGACCTGCACTGTAGAGAGAAGGTTTAATTCACTAAATAAAATTAGTTTGGAGGTTTTCTCGGTAAATATTTAGTTTATGGGTTTTTACCCAAAACAAACTTAGTTGAGAGATTTTAATGTTTAAAATCCCAAATTCAAACACCCTCTAATTACTAGAACATTTACATATAATGTCATCGAAACTTGTCTGCCTAAATAAAAAAGTACTAGACCTTGATCCGTGCGACCGTGCACGGGTATTAAGTTTCTTTTTTAGTTATTCCTTAGATATGGAGGAAATAGATGAAACAATGCCAACTTAGTTTAATAGATGAAAATAACAAATTTATTGGCAGTTTAAATTTTTTAGTGTTTTAGTTCTCGACCCAAAACCCTTACTAGTAAATCCGGTGATCCGTAAGTAATCCGGTTAGGATTTAACAAAAAAGTTCATTAACTAAAAACATGATAAAATCTGTGAAACTCCAAAAAAAAACTGCATCAACCTCACCGACACCGGTTAACCCGGTAGAACTCTATAAAAATTGATAATATTTTACGTGTTTGATAAAATAAACCTGTTAAAAACGATAACATAAAATATCAACTATAACTAAATCTATCAGATAATTAAATAATATTAAATATTAATAGAAAACATCAAACAACGATTCATGTAAACATTTATGGAAAAAAATAATAAGAGTAAAATGTGTTAAATTTATTTTAGTGTTTTAAAATCATATAGTGTGAATAAACAAATATGTTCATGTAATGTTATTTATTGGATAGTTAATAAGGTTTATTGCTATTGATAATCAATAACATTTTCAAGCGGAAAAAATAAAGAAATAAATTCAGTCGAATTTAAAAATAAATAACCCCCTTATACAAATACATCCATTTTAAATTATAAGAAATATAATATGAAATTCAAATGCCATAAATCTAGGAGGATGTCTTTGGAAATAATATTTTAAAAATCGTGGTCAAAATTTGGCATTGAATTTGAAAATATCTTGTTTTTTTGTAGATATTGATTGATAAATGTGAGATATAATTATTAGTATATTTAGGTTTATCCAAATATATTACTATATCATATTTTAATATAATAAAGTTGTGAAATTTGAAACTATTGATATATGAAAAATAATCAGAAAATATCATATAATTCATGTTTGATATTTTTAGATATGTGTAGAAAGAAAAGTACAGAAAATATATGAGTCATGTTCACTAAGAATCTACCTATGTAAATAAAAGATTTTGCCTGAGATAAACACGTACACAATTGATATTTTATTAGATTTTGCATGTTTTGTCAAAAAGTCATTTATTAAAAAATATTATATATTTAAATAAAAGAATAAAAAAATGCTTCATCATCTAATAAAATAATAAAATCTAAAATTAATATCAAAGCTCTAAAATTAAAAAATAAAAATAAAAAAACAAAACAGAAGCATGAAAGAAATTTTTTATTATTCTTCCATTTAGTGTTCATCAAATTAATATGTCTTCGATTGAACACAACTCTGTTTGTTTAAAGATTTAAAAAAGTTGTAAAAAATTTCAACTAATTGTTATTCATCAAATTTATAATCTTTGCTTCAATTTAGTTACTGTTAAAATAAATCAAAAATAACAAAAAGGAAAAACTAAAAAAATAAAAAGCCTCAGTTGTAATAGTTCAAGTGATTTAAGTGATTTAATATATATGAGATATGTTGGGCTGAACATTTGTAATTGTAATTATGGAACGAAATCTATTTCGAATTTGTGATGAGTTTGATCGATTTGGGCTTAAATTTTTTACATCCTCTTTATGTCTATAAAAACTGTAATGTGGTCAATAAGTCTTTTTTATTCCAAAAACAGGTTCTATAATTTTTTTTAATATTTAACTTTCACATCATTGAGAAACCGATTTAATGATTTTAGAACCATCACCTTATTATTTCCAAAATCTAATTACTTTGACTTTAGTCTTCCACATAGTTTTAAAAGGTTTCAACTGAACGACTAAATTGATGCAACCAATCTTGTTGCTTTAAATCGTTAGTATATATATATATATTTATTATTTAATTCTAATATTTATTAAATAAAAATTCATATTAATATAATTTTATGATCATTTGTATCTTATTATAACAAAACTAATTAAGTTATTGATCACAAAATTTTCAAAGTGGGATCTTCAAATTTTTAATAATTTATAGACGTTTTGAAAAATTCAAAATATAACATATAAGAAAAAGTCTAAATGTTTTTATTATATAGTTAATGTGATTATTTAATATCTTTTAATTATATAAAATTAAACAAAAGGAACTAAGATATAAAAATTGTTATCAAATATTTATTATTCATAATCATTAATTTTCATATATACGTTAATCATATTGAGTAATTTTGTAACTTTTATTTAAGGAAAGTTATTTAATTAGAATATTTATTTAATAAAATTCATATTAATACAATTTATGATCATTTGTATCTTATTATAACAAAAAAATTAAGCTATTGATCACAAAATTTTCAAAAGTGGGATCTTCAAATTTATAATAATTTATAGACGTTTTCAAAAATTCAAAATATAACATATAAGAAAAAATCTAATTTTTTATTATATAGTTAATGTGATTGTTTAATATCTTTAATAATATAAAATAAATAAAAAAGAAATAAGATACACATATTTTATCAAATATTTATTACTCATAATAATTAATTTTCATATATAAGTTAATCATATTAGGTAATTTCGTAACTTTTATATAAGAAAAATGCGAGATTTTTTTCTTGTACATTATTTATCAATTCGATAGTTATTTTAATTAAAAAATGTAATATAAGTTAAGATGGACCAACATATTTTTCTAAGAATATTATATTTTATATAATTATTTATTAAATGAGACTTCATAATCATATGGTTCTATGATCAGCGCCTATATAATAAGTTTATAATTTATTAATGTTCTTGAAATTTCATTGAAAGTTTTAATATAAAATATTTATGTAATCTTATATGGTATATATATTAATCTATATATATTTGTTTTATTATTAAATGACATTTTTTACTCATATAATTTTAAAATCATGTGTATCTTGTTATAACAAAAATGT
This sequence comes from Raphanus sativus, assembly GCF_000801105.2. Classification (NCBI taxonomy): domain Eukaryota; kingdom Viridiplantae; phylum Streptophyta; class Magnoliopsida; order Brassicales; family Brassicaceae; genus Raphanus; species Raphanus sativus. Next base: position 26,449,932 of record NC_079519.1, on the reverse strand, counting down.
TAAACCTTTGTTCATTAATTCTAACATAATAATTTTAATATTTTTAATCATTTATTGTCGTTTTTTAAATTCAATATATAACATATACGAAAAAATCCAAATTTAATTTATGTAGCTAATTTGATTGTTTAATTTATTTTAATAATATAAAATTAAACAAAAAATGATGGAGGATATATAATTTGATATCAAATCTTTATTATTATAAACATTAATTGTCATATATATATTAGTTATTTATGGTAATTCCCTAGGTTTTTGTTTAAGGAAAGAAAATAAATAAATCAAATTAGACCATTCACTTTTTCAATTTCAATCTCATCATGTCACATATGATTTTTTAATCATCCAATTGATTGACACTTAAGATAGGGGTTTATTTTAATTACTAACAATTTGAGGATCTAATTTTTGAAATGTCGTTCCTCCTTTAATATATAGGGGATATATTTTAATATGTATGAATGACTTTGTTCGATTGTAACTTGCATCATACCATTCTTCTCACTCTTTAAAATGAACTCTCTCTCATATTTCTTCTTTTTATAAAGTAAATAGTTACAACAAATGAGGGAGAGAGAAAAAAAATTCTACTTTAGAGAAGTTTTCTTGTGGAAGTGTATGAGTAAAGAAATTGAAAAACACACTACATCTTCTTATAGGCAAAAAATTCACTATTCATCCTCGGATTTTCTGCCATCAATTCCACTTAACTTATCTAATTCGTCAAGCCACTTGGTAGAACCTCACGCTAAAGCTCACAGATTCTAACTAGCTGGATAGCAAACTGTTAGGGTCAAAATTGGTCACGACGGAATCAACAACTAAAAGTCTCCGGAAAGTATTTTTCGAAACATAAAGCCTAGTAAAATCCTTAAAGAAATTATACAAAAAGTTCTCAGGTTGGAAAGTCCAATCTCTTTGACAAACAACCCTCGAAGAACAAACGACGAAACAGAAAAATGGCTTACCAACGTTCCAACCGTCATCCGAGGGAGGCCAAGATTCGATCCAACCCGACCAGTTCCCCCTGGCGAGCTCGGCCTAGTTCGACTAGCTCGCCATATGGCGAACTCGGCTTGAATCGACCAGCTCGCCATATGGCGAGCTCGGTCCACCACGTACAGTTCGCCATTTGGTGAGCTCGATCCATCATATCAATATCATGCACTCTCGTCTTGTGTTTGGAACTCCATCCTTCGAACCATGGCCACATTGTCTCTTGTTTCATTTTTATTGGAGTTATCGTTCAAACTTTATGACAAAAACCGCGAAGGGCTTGTCTTTCGTAAAAGTTTGAATCGATCGTATGAAGGCGACAACTAACTTAAAACACCAGCTACCTCGATTATACGATTGATTTAAAAATCTTTAAAAACCTACGTCGTATCATAGGAGATTTCTCGAAGAAATCGTAAAAATGTTTGAAGTTGAAAAATAGCCCAAAGAGGTCTAAAAAGCGGCTCAAAACCCCACTTGCGACTTTGAATGAGATTGAGCGCAAGACTACTATGACGGTTTATCTTTTATTCGCAGAGAAGATAAATGTCAAGTTTCAAAGATAAATGTTAAGTTTCAAAGCGATAATCATGAAGATCGAAGAAAAATGAAATATTTCCCTTTTGCGATAAACTCAACCAAAGGGCACAAAAGGAATATGCAAAACCAACCTAGGAGGAGTATATAAAAAAAGCTAAGGCGAGAAGTGCATGGAGAGAACTTTTTACACAGCAAACTTAGCAGTTAAAGCAATTTAGGTATATTTCCGTTTTTGTTATCGAGCTACGACTCAACTAGGTTTACAAGTATTAGGCTGCTAGACTAGCGAAATCGCCGACAGCTCTTATGCAGATTCGGAATAAGATCTTCTTTGCTCTTTTTGGTTCTTTACGCTAAATATTTTGTTTGTTATCAAATATTGATTGAGTTGTGCGTGGTCCTACATATAACCAGGAACTTTAGGGAAAACTAGGTTTACATGGTTTTCCTCCAATCAATAAAATCGATGTTGTGGATTTTGGTTCTTACAATTGCAGGGAATCTATTTATATATAATAGAGTTTCCTCTCTCCAGAGCGTGACACGTCATCTATTAGCTGCAGGAGACGCCGACACGTGTCCAATATCTTTTAAAAAATTGCTGCTTTCGACTTAGGTTATCACGTTTTCATGTTGGGCTTCGTATTAGGTTATTTGATTTTCATTGTCGGGCTTACATTAGGTTATTTGGGCTGATAAAAGAAATCAAAAATAATCAAAAGCTAAGTTTATTGTCCGAGTTCTCCTTCTTCAACAATGGCGACTTTTAGATTTTTAGCGTTCATATCATCGTTTCGAGAAGAATCGTGAAGAAGATTCCCTGGATCGAGATGCCCTGGTGTTGTTTCGTCTCCACGAAACAGTTACGGGATGCATTGATTCACTGCCATTAAAGACCTCTTAACTCCTTCAATCCACTGCTAGCACGATTTATCATTCAATGAATCTTACCCTCTGTTCAAGGCGGTGCAGCTACAACTATAAAAAGGTCGGTCTACATACCGTGAACATCATAATCACAACTAACACTTCAATTTTTTTCCCAGAAGAATTGCGAAATCATCTATCCTCATCGCTGATTTCAGGACTGGCCAATGTTCTTGAAACAATCTATAACGAAGAGACCCAGAGCACTCAACACCGCATGTCAACCTTCTGGATTTATATAGGGACGTATCTTGGATGCCTTTGTTAAAATTCAGTACTTTCAAGCAAACTATCTCTCAGGTAATTATGTTCTTGAGCTAATTCTCTTCACAACTATATTATTATTATTACTATTTCTTTTACTATATTATTTCATTAAATTGTTTACCTATTCCTGCTTTGTGATGTATAGCTTTTTCGGGAGGGTGAGATGGGAAAGGATCGGATCACTTTGAGAGCCAACTTTAACTTCCTGTCCAGGTAATTAGTGTCTATTCCTTATATTCTTTGGTTACGTACTTCACTTTTTGTGTTTTTACAAAACATTATGCATTCTTATTGATAGCTTTGTATATGTTGTTTAATCAGCAATTAGCTTATCTTGCAGAATATCTAGCAACTTTTATTACATACAGTTTTGAATTTGCAGGTTCCTGTCAGACATTCAAAAGAAGTGAATGACTGTAAGAATCTGATCAAGACCCTGGTCATGCGTACTGAATCTTGGAAGAGTTATCCTCTTACATTGGTTAGGATTCTGTACTTGAAGATCATTACGTTTTCTTCCTGATTTGTGTTCAGGAATGAAAACAATAATATGGAGTATAACACATGCTCATATGCATTGATATCAGGTTTCTACCCCTGAGTGTGAGAGTTTAGTCACTCTCACTACCATTTTACATCTCAGGCTTTCTTACTATTTTTGCATCGTCAATATCTACAAGCTGGTCAAATTCTGAATCATATTATCGGTTGTTTTGGGTTGTATTTAAAAAGAAATGGGATAACTCTTTTGTAGACATACTTGGATGATTTATAGCAAAAGTTAAAAAGATAGAAATACTTGGGTTCATGTGTATATCAAGTGCAGGCGTACTCGAATCATGTAGAAAGCAAACATCTAATATTACATAAATAATTTTATAATTAATTATATATTTTAACACAAATAAAATTCTATCAAAATCCTACCGTAAAACTAAATTTAGTACAAAAGTATAACATAACAAAAATTAAATGAAATAAAAAGAATAAAAAATTAAAAAAATAAATGAAATAAAAATTAAATGAAATAAAAATTTATGAATCCATTTACAAGTTTGTTTCTTTTCTACTAACAAAAATGAAAAAGGGATCTCACTTATTTTTCTGGTCATCCATCCCTAGGAAATTACAAGAAATGATGTAAAACCACATCTAATTATTAATTTATAATTAAAACATAAATTACTAAACAAAAGAAAACATTTTAACATTTTTAAAATAATAAGTAGTACTCCTTCTGTTTCTAAAAGATATATATCCTAGATTTTTCTCATATATTAAGAAAATTCACTAAATTTTGATTATAAATGCAACTTTTTTTGAATAACAATTTTCCATAACTTTTAACCAATAAAAATTCAATAAATACTATTAATTTTTTTTGAAACTTACAATTTCTCATTAAATCACTCATTGAAAAAGTAAAAAATATATATTTTTAAAACAATTTTCTTTCCCAGAACATATGTCTTTTAGGAACGAAGATAATATTTTAAAAAAAATCATAGCCAGTTATTCAGATAACATGGTTTATTTAGAAAAACATATTCAAACCCAACATAATAGGTAGTATTTATATTTTAAAAAGTATAACCAATTATTCAGATAACTTGATTTATTTAGTTTTCAAATCAAATAACATATAAGTTTTAACAAATATGTATAATTCAAATAATAACAACTAATATTAAATATTTATTCTGATTATTTAAATTATTTATTGATCTATTTCCCGTCCGTAGGGCGGGCTTACCCTAGTCTGTTATATAAAAACTAAAAAGTAAGTTTAGTGAAAGCATAAAATTTTAGTGGTTAAGTTTTAAAGGTTTATGTACCCAGATCTGAGGTTGGAATTCGAGGCTATATAATCTGCAAGAAATTGCAGACTACGGAAGAAATGCTTATAAAGGATTTTTAACATGGTATAAGTAAATTCGATCATGCATAGATTTTCATAGGATAGCTCAGATGATACAGTTAGGTGTAGATACTTATAAGACATGTATATTCTCAATTGTCAAATCGTTTATTTATTTGTTATTTCTCATAATAAATTAGTGTTAAAAAGTAAATTCATAGATAGCTGCGACAACTTAGAAGGAAGAATGGTCAATGTGTTTTGTTTCTTAATGAATTTGTTTTATTAAAATAAATGGTAGTGACATTATTGTAATATTAGAAAAAAATCAAAAAGATATTAAAAAGGTTTACTGTTTTGTTTTAGTAGTAGAGATATGTAGCAAAGTAATCGTCAAATTTTATCTCAAAACTATATTTGAGAATTGATTTTGCCACATGTACTCTTTACAATCCGATTCACAAAAAAATATGACATCTATCTTACTAAAACAGAAACATTCTAACTTTTTCTAGGTGGATTTTATAGTTGGACATCACATTATCATTCTTAGCCTAACATTTCATTTAAATATTTCCTTAAAGAGTTTAATATTAAACACCTATCATTTAACTTCACCGTAATTATCCTATCATTTAACTCCACCGTAATTATCATTTCACATCACCTCTTTTTATCTATTCTTTCATTTAACATATACTCCATTGAACTTTCATATGAACGTAAATCACTTGACTATAAATATCTAAATCATTTGACTATCATTTAACTCCACCGTATATATATTATATAATAGTACAAATATAAAAATCCTTCTCTTTTGTTATAGTCGAATGAATACAACAAATGTCTCCAATATAAATATTACACGAGTCTGAATTCTTAAAAATAAATATATAAATAAATAGAAATAAAAATAAATGTTACACATGTTATTAAAAATATAAACGAGTCCGAAACATGTCATTGCACAATTTTGACTATCTTGATCCAATTATCTCCCAAACCAATGGATTGAATTAACCAAATAATGTAACAACATGTTTCAACCACATCGGTACTTTTTTGAAACTCAATAAAAAATATCATAATATATTTTTTTGATGCTCAAATAATGAATATACTGTACACTAAATAGAAACATCAATTTATTCTTAAAAGTAATCAATTATGGGAAAACCCTTTCACCAAGTTAAAAATATATTCTTATTTCCATAACAGAAACATCAATTCAAACTTTAAAAAACCCCGACTATGAGTTTACTATAGCTAAAATCTCGGTGGCAATCAAATATTCGCAAACAAATTTATAGATTTGAAATATCGTAAATATGGAATACCCCTTTCTCCAAGATTAATCTATTATACCAAAAATATCGGTGTCATGGGATTTTGTATTTATGTATATCTAACTTAATAGGTAACTTGACGTATTTATGGGATTTCAATAACAGAAACATCAATTTTAACTTTTTTAAAGAATCGATTATGAATCTACTAGCCTAAAAATAAATCAAAGAAAATGAAAATAAGATGTAGCTTTTTTTTTCTTTCTTTCCTGGATAATTGTTGTTACTAATGGGCTTATTAATTATGTATGGACATGGACATTTATAATGAAATTTTCCTTTCTTGGGCATAATAGTTAGATTGTCAATAAATATAAAACAAAAGATTGTATATTTTTCTTGCACTTAACTTTCTAAAAAAAAACACATTGTCATTTTTTATTTATTGAATTTTTTGCATACACATTCAAAATACTATTCTTTTAATTAAAAAAATTGCATCTATAATTGTTTTTGGGTTAATACAATTTCTTTTAAATTATTTTACCAAATATAAAACATTTATGTATCCGCACGGTTAATCTTTCTTGATATTTTTTTATTTTTCCATTGAATTGTCTTTTTGTCTATCTTATAATAACTAATAACTTTTTTGTTAAAATTATAATGAAGACTTCAGTTTTGTTCGTCTATATCGTATTGGAAAAAACTAGGTCCGGAAAGGAGAAGGGCAGGTGGTGGAATATTAGATTAGTGTCTCCACCTTACGTCTATATCTATAATACACTATTATGTTAATCCAGATCGTATTGGTTACTATTAGATTAGTGATTCACAGTACATCTATAAAACACTGATATTTTAATCCAAACTAGACCTTGACCCGCCCGACCGGGCGGGTATTTATTTTATGTTTTTAGCTTTTTATATTAAATTATGTATTTGTTATATTTAAATATAAATTTAGATTGAAATAATCTTTACAGTTATAATAAAAATTTAAATTAAAATTTAGTAAAATATTCTGATATAAATTTTTAATTTCCTAACTAAAATAATATAGGAGTGAGTCATAATTTTTTTCCAATTTCAAAATCTTAGCATCTCTTAAAACAAATAAAATAAATTTATAAATACATAAAATATAATTTCTATTAAAATAAATTTGTTGAAGAAAAATGTTGTTGTTTATTTTTATAGCTGACCCGTGACCGTATAAATATTTTTTCTGTAAAAATATTTGCTTTCACTTTAAATTTGTTCTTGATACTAATGATATATATATATATATTATATATATATATATATTAGTAAATTAAAATGTATTATGTAATTATGGAAAGAGGTTATTTACTTGTTTGTAGTATTAATGTGTATTAAATTTAAGTATATCATGAATTTGTTGTTAAATCAATTTAGGAAATTATGCATTAAATTAGGAAAAGACAAAATCTTTAGAATTAGGTTTATTAATTAATTAAGTGGCATTAGGTTGTAAATATTTTGTAAGTCTTAGGGTTAATTTTAAAGTGTACTTCTATTTTAATAAGATAGATATATTGGTTAATATTAATTATATTAATGTTTGCACCATATAATTATATCTCTAATACACCAATGAAAAACTATTAATACAAAAAACAGTTTTAACATTGTTCTTAAACAATATGTTTTGGAAAAACTCGAAATTATATAAAACTATATTATGTGCAATGGACAAACTCTAAATTGTATTGACTACTATAGAATATATGTTATGTGTTAAAACAAAAATAAAACCCGCGCGGTCGCGCGGGTCATGATCTAGTGGCTATTAAAATTGATGACATTACTTCCGAAAAATATGACATAGATTATTTCATTTAATGTTGATTTATGTTTTTGGTAAACTTTTTAATATATGGTAATAACTCATACATTACATTTAATATTGATATTTATTTTTGGTAAACTTTTTTAAATATGGTAATATCACATACATCATCTATAAAATAAATATATTCATATATAACATTAAAATTTCAAAATTATATTTTATTTTATTTTCTATAATTATACAATTTGTATTACTGAATCTTTAAAATAATGCTACAATTTTTAAAAAAATTTGATTTCTAATCGTAAAATCATTAGTTTCTTATATATCTACAAATTTTATAAATATTGTTAGTTCAAATTTTTGATAATTATACAATATTTTTAAATAAAAAATCATTTTATCTTGATTTAATATTTAAATAAATAAAATATATATTTAAATATTGGTAGAAAATAATAAAATCTATAATATTTAATAAACCTTATTTTTAAATATAAATTAAATTTTAAAAACAATTTTACTGCACATGGTGCAGGAAAAGGGGTGTATTCAATTTAACATTTTATGTGATTTGATTTTTAGTGGAGTTTTAGATGATTTTAATAAGTTGCAGAAATTTAGGTGATTTTTGTTAAACTACTCTAGAATATCATGGGATTTGAGTTTTAATTTTTTTAACTAAGAAACTCCACCCAAACACCCTAAAATCACCTAAAAACTTTAAAACTCCACAACTTAAAATATTTTCAATAACAGTGGATTTCAGAGTACTTTACGAAATGTCAAGTTCAATAACTGTGAATTTTAAATGAGTTTTTAAAATTTCATGTTTGAATAACAGTGGATTTGTCATTTTAATACAAATCACTCTCAGTTGAATACACCCCCTAGTTTTCTATATTTTTTTAATCTTTTTACCATCAAGAATGGACTTAATACATTGATGAAACAAAATTGAGTGGGAATGGTTGAAGATCAACCGATACTAACACATCAAAACAGAAGGAAGTTTATTAGAAACTTTCATCGTCCACTCCCGTAGAGGACTGAGTGAGTAACAAACATAGAGTTGTCTGAGGAAGACGACAGTGATAGTGAAGGGATTGTTAGTCGTGCTGGTGAAAGCGCCATTGCAGTGAGAACTCCAATTCCTGGTGAATGTGGCCAAAACTCTGGCAAAGCTATGTTTCCGTTTACATATTGCACAACTTGTTCCATGGTCGGCCTTGCCTCTGGAACAAGGTTTGCACAGAGCAAACCAAGTTTCAAAACCCTCTGGACTTCTTGGGATGAGAATTCTGTCAGCCTTGAATCTTTAGAATCAATCAGAGAAGACCTTCTCCAGCAATCACAAACCCATTTGATCAGTAAACGTTTTTCAGCAGACAAGTTAGGTTCCACGGGCCTCCTCCCACAAGTTACTTCAAGCAAGAAAACACCAAAGTCATATACATCAGTTCCAGTGGAAGGTCCCAATGTTATTAGCTCAGGTGCCATGTAACCAACAGTTCCCACTGCAGTTGTTGTGGTTGGCTCAGCCCCTCTGTCATATAACCTGGACATACCAAAATCACCCAACCTTCCATTGAACTCTGCGTCCAACAAAACGTTAGCAGCTTTGATATCTCTGTGTATAACAACTTGGTCAGCTTCTGTATGTAAGTAGCTAAGAGCTGACGCAATATCTTTGAGAATCACAAGTCTTCTCCACCAGGGAAGTGACGTTCTATTAGGATCAGACAAGTAATTGTCAAGACTACCATTTGGCATGTACTCAGAGACCAGGAATAACTCGTGTTTTCGTCTGCAATAACCAAGAAGTGGAACCAAGCTCCGGTGTTTTAAACTCCTCATGCACACGATCTCAGAGACAAATTGCTTCATACCTTCCTCACGGTCATGTGATACTCTCTTCACAGCCACTTCTCTCAGTTCTCTCCTCCGAGAGAGTGTTCCTTTGTAGACTTCACCAAAACCTCCTCTCCCAAGAAACTCATTCTTGTTGCTTTGTATAGAGATTTGTAGGAGTACCAGAGAGGACCATATTCTTTTTCCCAATCCTTTCTTACTTCGGCGTACAAGTTCCTCCTATACATATAAGCTCCAATAAGGAGCCCCAAAACTAAGAAAGCTATTAAACCAGGCAGAGCATACAACACCAGAGATGAAGACTTGTTTTTACTTTCTAAAACCACTTCGCAAATAATATTATAAATATTTATGAATTATTTGTCAATTTTTTCCAGAAATTATCATCATGAGTGATTTTAATTGTCTTAATTTTTTATCTTAAAAATAGATGATTCATTATATCTTATGATCACAATTAGCTACTACGCTATTTCTTAGCTACTACGCTATTTCTCTCTTAATTCAGGCCAACGAAGATTCAAAATTTGTCTACATTGTCTGAGAAACCAATGATATCTTTTCAAAAGGGAGAACCATATTTGTGCTTATGTTTTGTTATTGGAAGAGGCTGATGATGATGATGTATCATATCTTTGCCTGTTCAAAGCTTTTATGTTTGTTCTAGTCAGTGCCGGCCCTGAGATTTTGGGGGCCTATTACACTGTCTATGTAAATAAAAATTCTGGGGCCTAAAAAAAATTTTTGGGGGCTTATGTCTATGTAATTTTCTTCAAAATTTTTGGGGGCCTGTTACAAATATTTCATTATGCATTGCTCAGGGCCGGCCCTGGTTCTAGTCCATGAATATCCGCAAACATGATCGACTTTGCAGTGTTGAGCTCATCACCTAGTCCTTACTCAGGACTGGTCACTACTTAGACGTGGGCATATATTGATTCGGTTTTGAAGTGGTCTTCCTCCACAAGACAAGTTTTGTGAGGACATATTCTTCTTGCATATGATTTTTGTATGATGATGTGGTGTTAACCTCAACTTTGTACGCTTATTAGATCATTTGATATTTAGCATTTTGACTCGAATGATCAAACTGCAGTGTGGATTTTTGCTATAAATCCGCAAATTTATATGCAACTCTTTGTTTGTTATATTGTTGATTCACATTATTAATCTATTAGGCCTTTCGAATTTTGCTAACCCGTTCTTACACCCAACAAAAAAAAAAAGGAAATTAAGTATCCAAATTGTTTCCTCCCATTGCATCGACTATCTTCCAACTAAGTCCCCCAGCTTCCTTCATATCGTAAAGTAGTTGATCGTACGAAACGTGTCCTCGCTCGCTTAGCAGCCTCAGAATCTTTCTCAAACCCTCCATGTCTCTTTGTCCCTCTACATAATCCACACAGCTCATCAGCACAACCTTGTGTGGCCTCCACCCTGGCTTGCTCACCTCTATTGCCTTCTTCCATCTCTCCACCGCCTTCTCCATCTCCCCCGCCATCTTGTAACCCAGACCCAACCTCTCCCACGTGCTCGCCTCCTGGACCACCATCTTCGCTACTTCCTCCGCCTTGTCCATCATCCCCTTCTTGCAGTAACCTGTTATCAACAAATGCGGGATCCGGACATCGAACAAAGCGTGTCCGGCTTCCCACTCTCCCATAATCTTCTCAACACCCTCGATATCTCCCACCTTAAACAGCGCGCTGATCACGCTTAAATATCCAGCGTTGTAGAACCCATCAAGCTCCTTGTACAAGGTCCAGAGACGGTACACCTCTTGTTTCTCCCCAGCAGCGCCGTAGAACGACATGAGAACCTCGTAGGCATGCTTTCTCTTCTGCGGACTCACCAACCGCTCCGACTTACGCAGCATCTCTACCCCCTTCTCCTTCAAACCGGCTTTAATGTACGCGTTCGCAGCGTCGGCGTAAGTGCGCCAGTCGAGCTCAAGCCCCTCCCGGTGATCAGACTCACAGCTCAAAAGAAACTTCTCCATCCCCTCGATGTCAGATACAAGGGAGTAGGCGTGGAGGCGCGTGTTGACGGTGAAGATGTCGGGCTCGACGTTCCCGTCTTCCATCTCGCGGAGAAGCTTCTCCAGCATTGCGTATTCGCCACACCTGATGTAGAGATTGAGCATGACGTTGTAAGGGAGGCAGCCTCTGAGGAAGCCGAGTTTTTTCATCGTCTGGAACAGTTGGTCGGCTTTGTGCAAAAGCTTCTTGCTGGCGTAGCAGTTGAGGAGCGCACCGTAGAGATGGTAGTTCCTCCTCTCCATAGGAATCTTTTGGAAGAACTTTTCAGCTTCTCTGAGGCCGTTGACTTTGGCAATCAAATCAAGTCGAATTGCTATATCTCCGTCGGAGATGTCATGAACTCTATGCTCACTCATCCAATCTGATATCTAACAATAACACAAAATAAAAGAATTTTTTTTTTTTTAAAACAAGAAGAACAAGAACAAGAAGAAGCAGAAGAATTGGGGAGACCTGGAGGGCGTGGGAGAAGCGGCTGAACTTGCGGAGCATCTTGACGATGGAGTGGAGCTCCGATGTCTTGACAAGATTACCCTCATCAAGCCATCCTTCCAACACTCTGACAATCGGAGCGGAGGGATCGCCGGCCCTCGCCACCCGACGCTGCAGAGTGTCGTTGGGTACTACGGTTCTTGTTGAGAAGCTCCTCGGTATGTAATTTGGCTTTGGACGGACGAGACGGAGGAGAATATGATTCATGCTTTTCGGCGGGCAGGCGGTGGGCTAGGGTTTATTTACGGTTTAACATTCACCGATCATCTTAGCTGTCCCCATTTGGAAAAGGAGCAATCTTGAGCAGACCCAAAAAAAAAAAACAGATATTAAATATTTATATTTTTTTAATTCAGAAATTATGCATGAGTTCTCTCTAGAGTATGGCTACATAATTTACTACAAAACAGAATATAAATACATTTCAAGATAAATAAATTATACATTAATTTTATCTATTTTGTATATAATTAAACTTAAATTATATTAACGTATATATAATATATTTTTAATATGATTATTTATCACATGAAGCTTTCTATTCGTATGGTTTTATGATTATTTGAATTTTTTATGATAAAAATTTAAATCATTGATAATAAAGTTTCAATATGAGATTCTAATAGTTTTAAAAATTTAAAACTATTTTTAAAAATTCAAATCAAATTTTTAAATTAAAATATTAAATTCTCAATACTTGGTTAATGCAAACTTCAAATTTCAAATATTTATGTATTTTATATGGTATATAGTTTAACTTAAAGATTTTAAAATATATGTATAGATATATATATAATATATATATATATATATATATATATATATATATATATATATATATATATTAATATGACTATCTATTAAATGAAACCTCATACGCATATGGTTTTATGATAATTTGTATCTTTTATAAAAAAAAAACTAATCATTGTTCACAAAAATTTCAGTGTGGAATTTTTGACAATTATATTAATTTAAAGCAATTTCTAAAAAATTCAAAATATAGCATATGCAGAAAGTATAATTTTGTTTTATGATTAATGAGATTTTTAATTTATTTTAATAATATAAAATTAAAAAAAATGATAGAAGATACACAAATGGTTATTAAATATTTAATATTCAAAATCCTCAATTTTCATATATACTTCAATCATATTATGGAATTTATTAGCTTTTATTTAAGAAAAGAAATGAAGAATATATTTTTATATATTAGTAATTAATTATGATTTGTTTAATGAATCAATAAAATATATATTTATATGTATCAACCTACTTTCTAAGAATTAAAAAAAAATCATTTTTGCGATGACACGTGGCTACTTCAAATCTTATAATGTTTATATTTTAATATATAAAGGATACACAATGTTTATGGGTTTTTGACATTACACAATAACAAACTTGGTAAAAAATGCTAGTTGGTCACGGTTCATGAATATCCTTCATTGTAGAATCATCGATGTAAAATAAAATATTTATAGTTATATAGACTATGTACATTGAAACTGTTGAAAAGTTGTTTTCAATTGTTGAAAAGATGAAAGATAAAACAACGGGGGTGTTGATTGCTGAGTGGGATTCAACATGTTGAATTCTTGCAACTGTTAAATAACCAAAAAATGGAGTCTACTTTTGACATGTGTTTGTTTTCCAATTGGACAATGTGAATTTTAGATTTTTTTGTCTTATGTCATTTATTCAACTACAATGATTAATTTAGTTTTTATATATCAAAATTCGTAATTTTTTCTACTCTATAAATAGAAGTTGGTTCATTTGATTTGGATACCAAAAAAACTTCTATTTCTACTATAATTTCTATATTTTTACCCTTAAACTCTTGATTATATCCTTAACTATTTTAAGAAAAAATATTTAATGACTATTCATATTTTATATTTTTGTTATAAGTAAAAATATAATTCAATTTAAAAATAAAAAGGTTTTATTCTTTTTCATTTTAGTTAAATTAATTGAGAACTTTTATTAATATGAAACTTTGAAATAAGGTGTTGAATTTTATTAAACAAAACTACAGTAGAGTCTACAAAAATGAGTGTGAGTTGAATTGTTAAGTGGAAAGAAAGAAAAGGTGATGTGGAGTGTAAAAAGTAGAAAAGAGAGTGTTGAATCTTTCACGCCAATGTACATAGTTTAATAGATAGACTGAATATATGTATGAAGCGTTGAATATAGTCTAGCATTGAGGGACAATGTGGGGATGATTTATAAGACGCAAAACTGCTCTGCATTACACAAGTAGTGTGGGTAAGATGTTAATTTATGAATACTATAACTTGCACCCAACAATAAAACATTACTAGATATGATAATAAAGTCGAATAATATCAGCTGAAATTTAATAAGTTTGATTAAAGAAATGTTGGTAGAAAGGTAAGGCTCGACGAAAGGCGAACCAAAGAGGTCAAGCGGAGTTCAATGGAGCTAGGTATCAATGCCAAAACTGAGTGAGCCTTGAGTAACACGCATGGTCCTGAAGATAGTAAAATTGTTATGTCCATTATTAGAATATTAAAAAAAGAGCTTGTAAATCAGAAGAATGATCCAAATTTTAGACATTGCAAATGTAACAACACCACAACTTTCAACACACATAACATAACAAGTTTCAATACTGCAGGTACCAACTTACAAATTTTCCACAAACACATACCATAGCTCTTACAAACTTGCTTCTTTTTTATCGTTTACAATGTCTTCATCACTACAACACTAAAAATCACTAACAAACATGCAATATGTGGAGAAAGATTTTATCATGGAGAATAAAACAATATATTGTGAATTATACTAAAAATACAAAACACAAAATATGATATAAGAGTATTCTAAATCGATAACCTAATGCCAGCGAACTTGCTGATCAAATCCAGACAATCATCATCTAATTACTGATATCTGTTTATACCAAATTTAAGACATATCAACAACGTGCAAATTAAAATTGAATTTAAACAATTCATTCATATTTAAGGACAATTGATAATTGATCATTTTGCATTCCTCAAATTTTAGAATCAAACTCCGTTTCTATTGTTTTCTAAATCAATTTTCATTATTTATTTTCCATTTTTAGTTTTTTTCTCAATTAGGTTGGATTCAATGGATTTTTGCGGTCACTATTCACATAAATTTATATATCAAACTTGATTTTCAATATTTAGGTGGAAGGAAATATATTAAAATACACTGAGGTGAAAGTTTAAACTTTAAAATAACAATTATATGTATGGAGGATTTTTTGTCAAAGAAGTAAATAATAGGTAAGGCTGTAGGGATAATGTTCTCACTTGAGCAGTCTCCAAACACATAAATTTTACTATCAATCACTACATTTATAGGATCATGATTGATAGCTTTCTTCTAGGAGACATTAATCTTGTTGTATGATCCGAATAATAGAGAAAACATTAAATGTATCAACGGCAAAAACTTTTTTTCCTACCGCAACCAAAATATTTTTAATTATTAATGAAAGGAAATGGAACCTGCTGAAGGTTGTATTCTTCATTATGTTGTATGAACCATTTGAAGATGTCTCCGTCAAAAGTTTTTAAATTTTTTGGATAATATTTTCATCCCATTGTGGTTTGCAAGTAAAGTTCTAGTGAGGCATTACCTTACAAATTTGTCTGAAAGATGAGGTATCTCTGTTGTGTTCTTTTCTTTAGACTATTTTAAATATCATTAACATGTTTGTATTTTTCGAAAGAGGAGGATGTTGAATTAAAAAAACCTATTTTTTGTTTTAAATTTTTGAAAAAAATTAAATTTTATATTTGTGTTTTTTATAATCATATTTGTGTTTGATGTAAATTTAATTTAAATATTAAATTTTGACTATATACTTGTGAGATATACACATATAATATTTTACACATGTATATATTTGATTAATTCAAACTTGAATAAAGAAAAGTGTAGAATATATATATTATATTTAAATGTGGTTGTAGAAACAGTATTTTAATTTGAAATTGTAAAATGAAGACAAAATTTAGATTTTTTTCCAAATGACCTAATTTTTTATCAAACATTAATAAAACATGATTAAATTTTTATTAAAATCAGAAAAGGGGTTAAACAATATTTGAAAACGTGCAAGATCAGTTAATCGTGAATATAGAAGTGGAGATTTTACCGTGAACCATGTTCTTTTTAAAAACGTGCATGATCAGCTTTTTTAATTAGATACATGGTAATTGCAAATAGATATAATATATAAATTAGATAGAATTATGTAAAAATTGGTTTTTTAAACAAAGTTGGTCAAGTGGCATGGAATGTAATATTCCAGGTAAGGGTAGGGGTAAATATTAAGAATGATTCTTTTATAATAAATTAGATTCAAACTTTCAATTTATTATTTCATAATAAGACCTTATTATATATGAATTTGTTTTAAATGCTAGTTAAGTATGTTATCATAAACTACGAAAAGTATTATAAAAGATAATTTCACTTCTAAAAATCTCTTATATATTAATTGAGAAATATTAAATCAAATCTACGGAATCACCTAATATGACTAACATATAATGACAATTAATGATTATGAATAATAAATATTTGATAACAATTTTTGTATCTTAGCTCTTTTTGTTTAGTTTTATATTATTAAATATATTAAACAATCACATTAATCATATAATAAAAAAATAATTTTTTATTATATGTTATATTTTTATTTTTTTTAAAAATGACTACAAAATTAGAAACTTTAAAATCCTACTTTGAAAATTTTGTGATCAATGGCTTGATTTATTTTTTGTTATAACAAGATACAAATGATCATAAAATTGTATAAACATGGATTTTTATTTAATAATATAAAAATAAAATTAAATATATATATATATATATATATATATATATATTCAGCTAACGACTTAAAGTAAGAAAATGAATTGCATCAATTTAGTCGTCCAGTTGAAATCCTTCAAAACTATGTGGAAGACTAGAATCAATATATATATATTCAGCTAACGACTTAAAGTAAGAAAATGAGCTGCATCAATTTAGTCGTCCAGTGGAAATTTTTTAAACTATGTGGAAGACTAAAGTCAAAGTAATTCTATTTTGGAAATAATACTAAGCTGCTGGTTCTAAAACTATTAAAATGGTTATTAGTGATGTTAAAGTAAAATATTAAAAACAAATTTTAGAATATATTTTTGTAATAAAAATTAACTTGATGACAACATTACAGTTTTTATAGGTATAAACAGGGTGATAAAAATTTCAAACCCAAATCGATCAGACTCATCTTAAATTCAAAATAGATTCTAATCCACAATCACAATTACAAATGCTCAACCCAAAATATAGATGATTATATAATAAAACATAATTGTATGCTTATTAAAAAAAAATATATATATATTTTAATTGTCAATACTATATATTTTTAATATATCATATAAGTTTTGTGCAGGTCTTATCCTAATTATACTTATATTATGAGGATTTATGTATGATTGAACTACAATGAGCCTTTCTATAAGATTCACGTTTAACCTGCATAATTGGTTTCTTTATATTATGAGGATTTATGTATGATTGAACTACAATGAGCCTTTCTATAAGACTCACGTCTAACCTGCATAATCGGTTTCTTTGTTACTCGAAATCATATACAAACATTAATGAACATTTTAAGGAAACCAATGGATCAATGCGGATTAAACATTATATTCTGATACGAGGCCAGTGGATTATATGAGGCTAATGGCCGTAAAGAAAAAGAGACGAGCTGTGTATATTTTGTTTGGAAACAACAGTTGTTAACTTGCTATATTATACTTCTGGACTTCCATTTATCTCGGCCTTGTTATCCACGGGAGGGAATATAGCTATTGGTGTTACCAAACATGTGTCTAAAATGAAATAATTCCTGAACGAGAAACCCCAGAGAAGGTTTACCGACCAAATGCATCTCTCAGGGCTTTAACTGATTAAGGCAACAATCCTTTCTTCTCTTTTTTCTGGTTTGCTTGTCAAGCAAAAAAAATTAAAATTATATCTTTTCCTTTTCTTCCAAGCAATAACCAAAAGAGACACGTTCTTAAAAAAAAAAAAAATACTCTCGCAGAGGACTGCTTCTAGTTCTAGGTAGGTGGTCTGTGTTCTTCGAATTAGATCACTGCGAGGAATGGCGAGTAGAAAGCTGATTCGAGATTTATTCTTCACAAAGCAGCCTCTCTTCCTCCGATTTGCCCGTCAACGGGTCTGTTCCATTATCCGATTTCTTTGTACCTGATTACGATGGGCTGATTTGATTTTGGTAATTTTTTTATGTAGAGAGTGGGCGGAAGGCTAGGGTTTCTGCCAGCCAATGGGTTTCGTCGCTAGTTCAGTGTTTTCACCGACTTGTCCAAGAAAATTAGAGGGGAAGCTGAAAGGTATAATATTCGACTTTGTTATTTATATGCTTTATTTTTGTTTTCTTTGGTAATTTTAATATATGATAGTTTCCAAATTTTGTGTTTGCATTTGTTGTTGCAGCAATCCTGAATTTCAAAAAACGGTGAAGGAGCTTAGAGAAAAGGCAAAAGAGTTTAATGGTGTCAAAGAGGACCTCAAAGTTAGGTAATTTGCACTTGCACAGCACAGCACCTATGTTCTATTTTCACAGGAAAAAGCTTATGAGTGAAATAATCGAAAAAAATGCAGAACAAAAGAAAAGACTGAGCAGCTCTACAAGCAAGTTGATGGTGTCTGGTCTGAGGCTGAATCTGTCGCCAAAATGGTACTAGATCCTTTTTTTTCCCTTCCAAAGGCATTATCCATAAATTAAATAAAAATAAATAAATCATTTGCAAAGAGTTCATCAGCTGCTGGGTTGTGTATATTAAGAATATAAGTAGCACTTGTATAGCTTGTACATTGTTAAAAGGCTATTCTTACCAAATAGTTTTGTCGGTACAGGTGTCTTCAAGTGTGAAAGACAAGTTCTCCGCGGCCACAGAGGAGGTTGTTTTTCTGGAATCCTGCTCATTTTTTTTTAGTCCTTTCAGTCGTCAATATTTTTTTTGGGGGGAGGGGGTTAATTTCGGTTATGGACTTTTTGTGGGTCAGGTCAAGGAGCCATTCAAGCTCGGTAAGGAGGAGTTATCAGGCACAGGAACCTCTAAACAGCAGCAGCAGCAGCAATCAGGCGCTACTGAGGGAGTTCAACATACATTATTTGAAAAATTCAAGTCAAGCATTTCTTCTCCCCTTGACTTAGCGAGGAAGGGACTTGACATTGTGAAGGATGAACTGCGAGGAGGCTCGTCTAGAAAAAAACACCTGGAATACACACCTCCCCCGCCGTTTACAGGTGTGAGAAGTACACGAACGGATCTGGTGTTCACTCCAACACAACAGTCCAAGTTGCAAACAAAGTGGGAATCTTTAAAAGAGAAGGTAAGCGACTCTCTCGACCCTCTTTGTCTCGTGCCATGCTTTTTTGTAAGGGCTCTTCTTAACTTGTTAACTTTTGAATTTTGGTTTTTAGATGCAAGCTCATCCTGCTTTTAAACGTCTTAGTGGGATGAGCGAGCCTCTTGTCATCAAGAGCCAAGAGGTAATTAAACTATTTTTCTCTCTGTTTAGTCATTACTTCATTCAAAGATCTTTTATCTTTGCATTAATCTCTTTGATGATACTTGTATGCATTTGTAGATTGCAGAAGATGTTGTGGAAAGATGGGAAACCAGTGACAACCCCATTGTTCACAAAATTCAAGAGTATGCTCTAATTGCTTCCCTATTAACACAATTTACATACTTAAAACAACTTATAAATGTGTGTGTGTTTGGCAGCTTAAACGAGGCAGTGTTTAACGAGACAGATTCAGGATCAACTTACAAAGAGATACGCCGCCGAGATCCGTAAGTTGTAGAGGCTGATTGGTTAGTTGGTTTGAGAATCTGCCCGGTATAATGATATTATTATCTGTTACATGGTCAGATCTTTCTCCTTGCCGGATTTTGCTGCAGAAGTTCATGAAGCCATCAGACCAGTCCTGAGTGCATATAGCAAGGTTAATCTCTGGTTTTTGAAATGGATCATCATCATCTTCCATATTGTTTGCCTCTAATGATTTTTTTTCCCCATCTATGAGACTACAGGGAGATGCTGAGGCATTGAACAAGTATTGCAGCAAAGAAGTGATTGAACGGTGCACTGCAGAGCGGGCAGCTTTAAAAGGCCATGGACTATTTTTCGATCACAAGGTAAAAAGTTTTTTTTTTTGGTTAAACTTTGGTTCACACACCCACGAGAAAGCCATGGCTTCATTTTTTTTTTTGGGTTCAGATTCTGCATATATCGGACGTACAAGTTGAAGAGACCAAGATGATGGGAACCACCCCCATAATTATCGTCAGGGTAAATGATCTTTCCATTATTCTTTAACGTGGTTAGATAAAATTTTGCATTCTGATGGATTTGTATCACTAATCATATTTGATGACAGTTCCAAACGCAAGAAATCTTCTGTGTTCGTGACAAGAATGGCAAAATCAAAGAAGGAGGCCAGGTAAATAAAAACTATTGAACCAATAAATAATATATATATTTAGAAATCAAACGAGAAAAAAACATATATAAACGGTATTGATTTGGATGTAGGACACGATACACTCGGTGTACTACAAGTGGGCAATGCAACAAGTGGAGGCAGGAGAAGAATCTATGTATCCTATTTGGAGGCTCAGGGATGTACATAAACTTGGTGCTACTCAAGCTCTCATTTAAAATCTTTGTTTTTTTTCTTTTTTCTTCAAAAAAAAAAATCCTTAAAGCTAAGTCTTTATTTATCTGCAATTTACCATTTAGAGTATTGCAGAAATGGGTTCCCATGTTTTGACAAATATTTGGGTAAAGAAGGTTCTTAGATTTTGTCCCTATAAAGAGATTCAAAAGAAGTTCAAAAACTCATGAATGTGTAAGAAACATTTACAATTGGCAATGAATTGTCATCAATAGTATTTAAAAAATAAATTATTAGAGAAAAACTATTTTAATCAGTGATTTGTGATTCCACTTTTACATAATTTTCATGTAACCAAAATGGTAGGTACCCTCACAAAGTTAGATGAAGAACAAAAACAATGTTACAAATGTGTATCGTAGACATTAGGAAAAACGGCCAAAACCAGCCTAATGTATCCAAATATAGTCAATTCATACCCAGCGAATATGCATGTGCCGAAACATACCCATACTATTTTTTAGTTCAAATTACATACCTAAACTTTTTTTTTGTGCTAAAACCTACAATCTTGACATCTGGCAAACGGATTGTGGACGGAAACTTACGTGTCTGTTATAAAAGAAACGATGTCGTTTATACTTTGTGATATTAACAAGATCTGGACAAAACTTCGTCGTTTTAAAACCCTCTCTCCCAAGGACATCACGTAAAGACTTGCTTGTGATGAGAATTAATCTGTTGTTTGTTTGTTGTAGTGAACAAGATTTGCTAGTGATCTTGTGCGAGAATTTGAAAAGATCAGAGCTGATAATTTAGTTACCATAGAAGATTTGTGCTGATAATCAACAAAAGACAATAATATATATCCAGAAATTACACAAAGTCGTTGCAAAAGTTATACATAAAACGATGGTGTGGCTGGCAACTCCAATACCAAAAGCACAATAATTAAATAAACACTCTACAACCAGCAACAAGGAATACCAGTCATGCTCCACCTTCTACAAACACACGTCTTCTCAACCATATTAACCGTATGAGCATGATTATTCTCTCCAACTTCATAAATACCATTACCACTTGGTATCACTCGACAGTCAAACAAATGCTTCTTCTCGGCCTTGATGGTATTAGCTACCTTTTCACTGTATTTTGCTTGCCACTTAAATGCCTTAGTCCTCCTCATATCCATACGGATCATGGCTTGCCTTCTAACTGTCTCCAACATCTCTACCAATGGCATCTCTCGGGCAGTGTTGAGTGTATTGTTGTAGGACTCAGAGAAGTTGTTGGACACATCTTCACACACAGAAGTAAAGCTGAAGAAAGCTCGGCTACAATTCTCTGGATTCTTCATCATCACTGCTTCATAAACCCGAACATCAAAGTCCTTCAACGCTTTTAGAGCTACGTCATAGTCTCCAATATTAAAACTCTTCGCAATAGCCCAAAACAAGTCCTTAGGAAGTTCTTTTCCTGGAAAAGCTCTTCTTAAGTTTCCGTAGATGTGTCTTGCACACATACGGTGCTCAACTTGAGGCAGTTCTTGTTCAACAGCAATTATCAGACCCTATAATTGAGAACAAACAAGTTTAATAAACCATGAAAACAAACAAGTTAAATGAATAGCATTTTACCACTTACTTTTTGCCTATCAGAGATTAAAGTGAACCCTGCCCCATCCAACAGTGGTATAGTGTGAAACGTGCTTCAAAAAGGTCACTGCAAAACAGAGAAATATCCAGTTTAGCATTTCGTCGAACAGTTGGTGTGCATAAAACGAAATGGTATTTTCATTTCAAATTCTTTGAAAAAACCCAGAATTGTTTCATATATATTTTGTTTTAACATGTAATAAGCCAATCTAGTATGCCAATCTCCCAAAATTGTGTAAAAATCATAAACCCTAATCACTGTAAATATAATTTTGAGAATGAAGGAGAAGCTTACCTCATCGAATCCATTGTTGGAAAGAGTTTCAGACATGAAATACAAATACTTTTATCAATCTATGATGAAGAAACTCTGATTACATTTGTTTCAGATTTTTAGTTTGTTTTTTTAATTAGAGACGAGAGGGTTTTTGTTCTTGTTTCAACTAAGAAGCTTTTGTCTAAAAAAAAGTAACACTAAACCACGTCATTAAACATGTGGCATTGACATTAGGTTTGTTTTAACGGTGGATTAACGGGTGTTAACATTAAAGCTATGATTCAAGGTTTTAGCACAAAAAAAATGTTTAGGTATGTAATTTGAACTAGAAAATAGTATGGGTATTTTTCGGCACACTCATATTCGCCAGGTATGAATTGACTATATTTGAATACATTGGGCTGGTTTTGGCCGTTTTCCCAGACATTAAGCAGCAAATGTTACGAAGTTTAAACCAAGAGTGTGTGTATCATCTTGAGATAAGATTTTGAGAAGCGGCGTAGAGATTAAGCAGCAAATGGAATATTCTTGCGTTACTTTTTGACTTTTTGTCTTCCTCGCGTCCGAATTAAGCTCAAACACAACCTCTGTATATAATCTTCTCTCTTATCTACCTTATGATTAACACATTCATGAGTTTTTGAGCTTCTGAATCTCAACTACCATCTTGCAGTCATGTCTTGCTTGAGAGTTAAGGTTTTCCCAGTCAAAAGAGTTTGGAAGAGTTTAACCAACAAATTCCACAAGCTCCGGAGATCCAAAACCAAACTCCAAACCCGGTACGGTGCATCAGCTTCAGCTTTAGCCAACCGCTGTTCAGGAAGAATCTTGGAGACAGAGACTCGAGTGTTTTATTCCTTATCCGGCTAAAGAGAGGTTGCTTGTTCAAGAAGAAAGGAAAACATGTTGTATACGTCCATAAACTCTTCAGAGAACCAATCTGGATTCCAGCAAAACAGTGGAAACCGGAGAAAGAATTGGTACCAGAGAAGGGAATAGACGAGAGAGCCCAAGAGTTCATCAACAGAATGAAAGCAGAGATGATCGCTGCTGCACGCAACTCATAAGCAGACTTGATAACTAGTAGTAGTTACTTTCTTCTTGTGTATAGAACAGGGGCCAACTTCAACCATTCTGTTTTTTTTAAAAAAAAATCATTTCTCTAATGGATTTAGCTCAAGTCTGGCTTATATATCTTTCCTTTTAACAATATATTAGTTCACTAAAAAGAATGAGCTCAATCGGATGGTGATAAAATAAGCTTATTGAGAATGGTCAAACTGAGATGATTGTCTGTTTAATAAGAAACGGTATATTTTGGTTAGTCCTTTGAAAGCAGCCGAACAAACCAAAACAGAAAGTGGTGGTTTGAGAGGAGCTCCTTCCTTCCCTGATCAGATTGAGAGTTAAGAAATAGGTCGATCTGAAGCATAATCATTCAGAGAGAGAGAGAGAAAATATATATATAAATACATGGGGTTACCTGGCTGCAATAGACCCACCCACAGTTTACCGGATGGCAAACCAGTAGTACATACATGTATGGATCAATAAGTTGGCGTTTCTGAGAGACGAAACAATCCTTTCTGTCTTAAAGAGACGAGGCTGCTTATTCTCTGTCTGCCCAAAGCTTTACTGGCATTGGTAACTTGGGATAGAACAATTGACTGCTAGGCATGCTACTTTGCCTTGTTTTCGTTTGATGATCAGTCAACTTTGTTAAAAAATATTTCGATTTTTTTTATATTAAATTTGATACTCTTTGAAAATAATTAAAATTTTGATTTCTCCAAATAAACAAACTGCTATTTAACTCACTACTATTCGGAGTAGTACACAGACGGTTTCATTAAGAGACAAGATAGCCAGTAAAAGAAGAAGATCAAAAAACAGAAAAAAAAAACTAGAGAAGCTAAGCCCTTTCAATACTTGACAGGTGCGCCCTGGGTGGGTAGGAGACCAAAACGCTTCTTCAACAAAACTCTCTCCTTTGAATATTTATCATCAGGGGAGAACCGGGCTGCAATTAGCACAACAACCCAACTGGTTTTAGATTTCTTATAAGAACACAAAACGGGTTCGGGATCTGTAAGGAAGCATAGACTCACCTGGATGGGCAGATTCAGTGGCTGACCCGAGCGGTGATTCCTTCTGCACAAATCGAATTTAATTCATGTTTAGGTAATAATAGTAACACATTTTGTACCGACAGTGACTGAGCAAAAAAAAACATGATAAGGTTGTTTAAATCAAAAACAAGATCAATCAATGTGTGTACTAAGAGAACTTTTATAGGCTAAAAGGCTAAGTTTAAACTGGCAAAACCAAGCTCAAATATGTCTGAATGAATTTCCATCTGCGACTGAAACAAACTTATATCTGCTAAATGCTAATGAAAGATCAAGAAAAACAAAACCCAGAGCTTAATATTCCTTGACATAACCTTTTTATTTTAAAAGTCAAACCAAATATACATGTTTTGAAACTTTAGCCATTGGAGACAGAACTACAGGAGTAGCTAAGTAGAGTGAAAATTAACTTAAAAGAAATCAGTAACTTCCATCCACCTCAGAAATATTATTACCAACCAGTTATATACATTAGGGCTATCTCTAAGAAAACAAAGAAGCATATAATACCCCAATAAGAGAAGAGAAGAGAAGAGAATAGAAAAGTGAAACGGTACCTTTGTGGTGTAAACCTTCTCACCCTTCTCGTTGATATAGCACTGAAGATACATCGTCGACCTTTGATCTCGTTGAATCCCTGTGCACAGATGTTCCCTGCCGAGAGTACGATTTAGGGTTTTACAGGAACAGAAGGAAGAAGAATGTATATAAAGATCCCAAGTTAAAAGAAAAAGAAATGGGCTTTAGATAAAACCAGTTAAGCCCAATATTGACATAATGAAGAGCCCAATAAACTAAAATATCCAAATAACTTATAGACGACTAGTAAATATATGTACAGCGCACAAGATCAAACTTTAGTATTTTCAAAAACCATATAATTTTTTTCTAGTTGAGAATAAATGTGGTGATAATATATATATAAATCACTTCGTAAATAATATTTAGGGATATATATATATAAGTTATGTGAAAAATATTTGTACTTATATTTAGTTTATTTTTATTAATTTGATATATATATATATATATATATATATATATATGTGTGTATTATTTTACTGATGGTTTATAAGTTAATAATATATTTTTTTTTTGCTAAAAGTAAATATTTATATAGAATGTTTACTTTAATAATGATATAATATTTATTAGTCACTACCATATTTAGAAAATTTTGCCAAGAAATATAAATCTTTATAAAAGAAATTATATATGTCACAGTGCCATGTCATATTTTCTAAAAACCATATTATTATTTTTAGTTGAGAGTGAATATGATAATGACACATATATAAATTATTTTGCAAATAATATTTAAGGGATTACTTATAACTCAAACATTAACTTAAAAACTGAAAATAATTTATGATTAGTAAACATATTTGAGTTGTTATTCTAAAGCCAATAATAAAAAAAAATCTGAAAGTGTTACTCCAAAAATAATAACTGACCAGACATGTGCACAGCCTCAGTCAAATTCTTCTTGCTATGAACTATTCAAGTTAAATATGGATCATGTTCACGTGAGGGGCATCCACAAGTGCCTAAACCTGGAAAATACAATCATAGATACCTTTGGACGTTAATAGAAAGAAACACTTCAAAGATCCATAAAAAAAGTTTTAAAACCTCTAAATTACCTTAGCAAACAGGCATGAAACAATTCAAGAGTAAATGGTAATTGACGTAAGACCGTTGAATATAAGGCCATACAGTCAGAGTCTATAAAGCAGTTTCCATAGGTTACAGCTCATTCATGTACCACGAACGGAGAATTCAAAGGCGGATCGTTTAGCACGCAGTGCGAGACAACAATCGTCTTTTGTCGTTCACATGGATGCAGAGTTACCGGTTTGGTGTACAGAGTCTATATGAGTCTGTGTATTTGATGATAAAAAAAAAAAAAAAGCCATACAGTCAGGTTAAAGGGCCAGAATGTCAGAAATGGGCTATCCGTTATGTAAACCAAAATAGAAATCGATCGGTTTAAAATCAAAACAGAACCGGAACTCACAAAATGCAGGGAGTTAACTAGGAATAGAAAGGCGAGATGGGAAGAAGACGGAGACATGTGTCTGAAGAGAGTCCAGTCCGGCTCTTTAGGATCTCAACATGCATAACTTGAGTAGGCTTGTTTTCTTTTTTTGCCTTAAAAAATGTTCTGCGTGTATTCGGATTTTGGATTCGCTGAAAATGATGTTGTGATGGAGATATTCGGATTTGAAGATATTGTTATTGATTCATTGTGATGATGGAGATAAACATGGTTCTTTTGGTTTCATAATTGTGAAAGTTTTCGTGTTTTTATAGTGGTCTGATGATGAATGGTGTGGGTAAGTAGAGAGAGAGAGAGGATTTGGATGTTTTGCTGCCCATTCATGTGGAAATCCGGAGGAGAAGATTTGCAAGGTTTCTATCCTGTTCGACCTGAATGTCAATCTGATGTTCCCAGGACCCGCTTCAAATCAAGGGTACTTTTGTTTATATATATATATATATATATATATTATATATTATATATATATATATATATTGGTTATAATTGGTTCGGTTTTACCGTATTGAACACCCTTAGGCTAGTAGTAGCTAGCTGTGTATATGAATGAATGATCCATCTCTCTCTCAGGCTGGAAAGACTCTGAGTGCTAGAAGATGGCACGCTGCCTTTACTGAAGATGGCCATTTGGATATGGAAAAAGTTCTCAGACGTATTCAGCGTGGAGTCTGTCTTCTTCTCTCTATTCTAATTTAATAGCCCTTCTTGTTTCTCACTCACTAACTTCTTCTTTCTCTTTCAGGGTATTCATCCCTCCATCAAAGGCGCTGTTTGGGAGTTTTTGTCTGGATGCTACGATC
This sequence comes from Raphanus sativus, assembly GCF_000801105.2. Lineage (NCBI taxonomy): Eukaryota > Viridiplantae > Streptophyta > Magnoliopsida > Brassicales > Brassicaceae > Raphanus > Raphanus sativus. The sequence continues at coordinate 26,422,185 of NC_079519.1, read as the reverse complement.
CTGACAGCACTTTCGATGAAAGGACCAAGCTTAGGGATCTAAGAAGGTAAGCCACTCTCTACTCAGCTAGTTTTATAAGTAAGATTCCCATCACTTTTCATTTTGATATGGGCATTTAGGGAGCAGTACGGTTCATGGAAAGAAGAATGTAAGAATATGGTTCCTGTCGTTGGTAGCGGCAAGTACATCACAATGGCTGTCGTTTCCGAAAATGGGCAGCCCATAGAAGACTCCTCTGTTGAAAATCAAGGATGGATCGTCAAAGACGCTGTCACTGACGACAGGGTGCTCCAATGGATGCTATCACTGCATCAGATCGGTATTTGCCATTTCCATATATATAACTTTTTAAGCATTAGTAGTGTGTTAGTTACATGTTCTCTTTTGCACATGTTGTTGCAGGCCTTGACGTTGCTAGAACAGATCGGTATCTTTCCTTCTATGAGAATGATATCAATCAATCGAAACTATGGGATGTTCTTGCCATATATACTTGGTTGAATCTTGATATCGGTTATGTTCAGGGTTAGTCTTACTTTCTTTTAAACGATTTTTAACATTTTGTAAATAAATAAATAAATGAACAAAAAAGGATCCACTTTGTTACTTTACTTACATGTAGGAATGAATGACATATGTTCCCCAATGATCATCCTCTTTGAGGATGAAGCCGATGCTTTCTGGTGCTTTGAGCGTGTAATGAGAAGACTGGTAAGAATCTCTCTAGGCAGTCACGCACATGATTTGTCATGTTTTCACCAGACTGTTTGATTGATTTTTTTCTTGAATTTCTCAAGAGAGAGAATTTCAGGGCAACAGCAACATCAATGGGTGTCCAGACACAGCTGGGTGTGCTCTCACAGGTGATTAAAACGGTTGATCCTCGGCTCCATCAACATCTAGGTAAAAGAGATATAAAGAGTACTGTTGGTCCCACTTTTCTTGTTGGTTGGTGAGCTAAAAACTCTGTGCACGTAAACAGAGGATCTGGATGGTGGGGAGTATCTGTTTGCTATAAGGATGTTGATGGTTCTTTTCAGAAGAGAATTCTCCTTCCTCGACGCTTTGTACCTTTGGGAGGTAACAACACACTAGCTCCCTTTTCTCTTTATCCATTTGGTTTCTCATGAGAATAATAATTTGTGATTTTTTTCTGGTTACAGCTGATGTGGGCAATGGAGTATAATCCAAACATGTTTGCAACGTACGAGGAACTAGAAAACCGAAACAACGCAGCAGACGATCCCAAGTTACTAAAACGTTACGGCAAGTTTGAGAGGAAATACGTTAACAGCGGGAATAACGAGCGACATAGCAATACGATTGCTGTTTTCGTGGTCGCGAGCGTTCTGCAGACAAAGAACAAACGTCTCTTGAAGGAAGCTAAGGGCCTAGACGACGTTGTTCAGATACTAGGAGACATCGCGGGTAATCTTGACGCCAAAAAAGCGTGTAAAGAAGCGTTGAAGATCCATGAAAAGTTCCTGAAAAAGGTTTCTTTCTTTCTTTCTATCTTTTTTTTATTCTAACGTCTTCTTGAAGATATAATAATAAGTGTTATGTTGTGTGTGTGTAACTTGGCAGGCTAATAGGCAGTGAAGATTTGCTTCCACTTTATATATACACACAGAGATATTTTCTCATATATTTTTTGGTTTAATGGGAAAGTTGATCATCGCCGGCTAGGAATCAATCTCTCGAAAGATTCTGGATGAAAAAGATCTCATGATTCGTTTCTTCTTTTATTTGTTCATTTTCTTATGTTTATGCTAAATAAATTATTTATAAATTGATGAAACTGTGTACCGTTTTGAGTTCTAAGAATGAATGCTATATCTACGACTAGTCACTAACCTCTTCCATATTTTTTTTTTTATCAACATGTTTATTATTATATCAGAACCATTTGATTACATAGTTCTGCTTAGTTCTTCTAGCATATTTAGCTAAGCGACCCACATACATAAGTGATTCCTAGGTACATGATGAAAACTAAAATTTTGAGACCTTGACATCTCTTGTATGTCCTCGAAGATAGAGGCTATCTCAGTGTTGCGGACAGCTTTGGATGGTCGAAACATGTTGTGACGGATGTGAGAAGATACAGATTAACAGATAAATGAACAAGAAAGATTAACATAGAGATTTAACGTGGTTAACCCCTAGAGTTTTGTCCACGAACAAAAAGAGTACTTTATTGATAGAAGCAAGTTTTTCAGAGTACAATTCGTGCTTACTATAGAATAGGATAAAACCCTAAAGATATATATATGAAAACATTTAATGAAACTTTTCATATTTTTCGGATTGGTATGTGTATCGATCGATATTTCGGTATGTGTATCGATCGATACTACGGTATTAGCGTCGATCGATCCATGACATCTGGATCGCCCGATTTGCTAACTCACATATTCAAAGCATATTTCAACAAGACATGCATCAAACAACAGTTCTGAGGACAGTGCTGGTCCTAAGTTTTTCGAGGTCCTATGCAATATTAAAACTAATAATTTTAATATCACTAAAATATATTAAAAATTTAATGCAACAATTTTTTATTATAATCATTACACATTTTATAAAAAGAAAACAACCAGCTGAAATAATTTCTTAAAATTATCTAGATATTACATAATTTAATTAGATTATTAGATGAATTTTTTCAGTTTTATGTATTTTTAATTTTATTTTAAATTAAATATGCAAAAATCAATATTTTATAGAAAAGTTGTCTTTAAATTGTGGGTCCCACAAAAATGTAGACTCCGTTCAAAATGCATCACATGTATGTGTTCAGACCCGGCATTGTTTGAGGACCTGTAGACCTTCCCAAAGGCAACTCTGAAAGGGTGACACGCAAAGCAAGGGAGACCAAGCCTTGGTCCAGCCATTTAAACCCGATGAAGTCAACTTCCAGACGTTGTCTACTCCAGAAGACGACAAGCCGTGTGCCTAAGAATCCTACACGATGAGGAGAAACCGGGAAATGAAGAGCTGGTGAAGTGAAACGTATCTTTCTTCCGGTGGTCCAAAGTCAAAAACTATCGTCGTTTTCTAACTGTTTATCATCTTGTGTAATAGTTCGTTTAAGATTGAAAGATACAATGAATATTAGTCCGATAAGACTAGAAGAGGTTGTGGAGTGGAGCACTCAACATTACATTACGATATACAATGACTATTTCCAAGTTTGAAATATTCGAATGACGCAATATTTTTATACTAATGTTTGTTCGGTAAATAGTTTTATCATTTTGCAACACTATAATTTTTATCGATTGTAAAATGATAAATACAAATATTGATCTATTAAATATATCGTTATTGAATGTGCGGAGTGAGTTTTTATACTAATGTTTGTTCGGTAAATAATTTTATCATTTTGCAACACTATAATTTTTATCGATTGTAAAATGATAAATACAAATATTGATCTATTAAATATATCGTTGTTGAAGAGTTAACAGGAAATAAACAGTTTTATTTCATTCGTGTAGAATATGTTTGGAGAAACAGCAAATAAAAGATTGTTTAAAAAAAAAAAAGAACATGTGTCATTTTCACACAATTGCTAACTGATTTATGTTTTATTTTTATAGTATAAAAGACGGAAAAAATTGATAGAATGAATAATTATAAATGATACTGTAAATTTAATATTTTGTTATAATTTTTAGTAAGATTTTATTAGATTTTTTTCTCGACAGAATTTGTTATAATTAAAATAAATTTCAATTTATAGTTAAAATTAATTTATTGTTAATATCTATTGATTATTAAGATTATACAAAATGCTGTATATTTAACTGATTAATATAAATAATCAAATATACTATATTAAGTAATTAATTAAATAATTTTATCATGATTTGTCAGCAAAAAAATATAAACAGTAATTCTATTTAATAAAATAGATTCAATTCCAGAAAAACATGGAAAAGAAGAGTAAACCTGGGTCGAAGCCTGTGCCGACGGGAGAGAAGAATGATGAAAAGAGTTTTGACGGTCACTTGTAAAATCATTTTTTTCTTGAAAGAAAAATTGTTACTGAGAAAATGTGTTAAAAAAATATGTGTTTAAGTATATTTAATGCCCAAATGACAATATACAGAACAACTGCAGTGCAGTTTTAATAATAATAAAAATATATAGATATTAAAGAATATCCTTGCTTTAAGCGGAATATAATACTTTGATTATATTATTGGTGATTTATTATGTTAGTGTTTTGGGTTCATGTTTGTTTGGAACATGTTAGAACATCTCCAACTCAACTCGATTTTTTATTCCAAAATAGAATAAAAGTGAATATGGAGTAATAAATGCTTCAACCCAACTATATATCTCACTCTATTTTGAAGTTTACTCCATAAATGGAGTAATTTATTTTTTTTTGTTTATGACTCTATTATAGAGTGAAAAATGGATTAGGGTTGGAGTATTTTTACTCTATATTCACATTTACTATATTTTGGAGGAAAAAATAGAGTTTTACATTGAAGATACTTTTAGGCATATATGTAATTTTAAAATGTTTGATGTAGGATATGAATTGTAAATTTAAAATAAATCGGATATAAATTAAATATATTATAATATGTTAGATATGCAATGTCTGTTTTTCCAAATAAATCCCATCCGTAGCTTTTCAATGATCTTGGCACACTGAAATTAAATTATGGACTTTTTTTTTGGTAACACTACTTAAGTTATGGATAAAAATCTAGTTTTTTAGGTTTACTAGGTGATCCATCTTGTTTTTATTTCTTTTTTTGCCAGGATGGATTCAAACTCAAGATGTTTGCTTTGCAAAATTTTTTTTCGTTTATATGATATTTACAATTTAGCAAAAAAAAATCTAGTTTTTTGAAAGAAAAGAATCAAGTTTGTGTTGGTAAAAGAAGCCCATGTTCAGCCCCCACCAGATAAGTCACAGTCAGAACATTCGACGTAGGAAAATTAGTAGGTCAGGTAGGAAATATGTTTTCACGCGCCGTTTTATGCGTGTGAGAAGGGATCAGTGACCCCTCTCTTCTTCTTCTTTTTTTCCTTTTTAATAACTCCGCCGCCATCATACAGATATAAAATAAAACGCGAAGAAGGAGAGCCAGATCTTTCAGGTTGAACGGTCCCAATTCAATTTCTTCGAAAATTCTTACTTAGCTTCTGGGTGAGGTTTTTCATGATTTTTTAGGTGAGAATTTCGATTCTTCCGGGCATAACTGTCGATGTATTTGATGTTTGCTGGATTTCAGATTTCGAATTTGTTTAGTGCGTGATGCTTTGGCAGTTATAGTTATTGCGAACTGATGCTTATTATGTTCTGTCTGTATATTGGAAACTCTAAACAAGTCTTTTTTTTGTCTTTTAGTGCTTCTAACCAATTGCATCATGAACAGCGCTTCATTTCTTTCCATCTTTTAACTTGTTCTTCCACAGATATATCAATGGAGACTCGCTGCCCTCTGAGTAACCTTGCACACACTTCTTCAATACCACCAGACATTTCCTTCGGATCAGGACATGTTCATCTGCCCTCTGCCAATGGCGAAGCAGTTGGTCACATTTATTCAAACGATCTCCCTAACGCTGCTGCTTCCATGGTCTCTCATGAGACACCACTCATCTCTGAGATATTAGACTGGGATGCTTCTTCAATCCACGAACTTCTTGATTTTCCTTTGGATTATTCACCCATTCAATTGGAGGAGGACATCCACAAACCAACTGACTTGGCAGAATTGGATCACGAATTGATTACTAGTGACAATCCTCTCTGGAACCATCTTTTCGTTGACACATGTTCTACCTCCTCACCTTCCAAGGTTGTTATTGCCCTTTATCTCACTAATAAATATTTGAGTGTTTTATAAATATATATATATATTGTTTCAGGTCCAGGAACCCCAAGTTTCCCTGCAGCAGCAGCCTTCTCCTTGTGTTGAATTGCAACCTCTTGTTAGGACAGTATCCTCAAACAGTTTCACCAGTAATAATAATACTGCATCAGCAGCAGCAGCGGCAGCTAAGGGACGTATGCGTTGGACCCCAGAACTTCATGAAGCTTTTGTTGAGGCTGTTAACAACCTTGGTGGCATGAACAGTGACCATCTTCCCTCACCTTTTTTTTTTCTTTTCTTTTATGAGATCTTCGACTTTGGAAACAGTGTTTATGCTGATTCAATGTCTTCTTTTTTTTTTACACAGACGCAAAACCTAAGGCCGTGCTGAAGCATATGAAAGTCCAAGGCTTGACTATATATCATGTCAAAAGTCATTTGCAGGTTTACTCTTTTTTTTTTTTCTTCCTATCATATCGATTGTTTCATGTTGGTTGATAAAAGCCAAAATAATTTTTTTTTCTTTTTTCAAATTGCAGAAATACAGGACAGCTAGGTATATACCAGAACCATCAGAAGGTATAAAAAAAATGACTACCCCCTTATGATGAGTATACATATGCTTCTATCTTTCCTCATGATGAGGAAATTATTGTGTATGTGTTAACTTCTCAGGCTCGCAAGAGACGAAGTTGACACCGCTCGAGCATGTTACATCTCTTGATACGAAGCGGTGGGTTTTGGTAACATCACAATTAACACCATTTCTAACCAGATTCTTGTCTAAACAAATTGGCATATTATTGATTTTGCAGTGGGATAGATATCACTGAGGCGCTGCGAGTTCAGATGGAAGTTCAGAAGCAACTGCATGAGCAGCTCGATGTACAAGAACGATTGAAAACATTTGCATTCTTTTAGCTTTGTTTGTATTAGGTGGCCCTCCTTTGAAGTAGCAAACAGTTAAAAACGTGGGTTTGTTTTTGATGTGGTTTCAGATTCAAAGAAAGATGCAACTTCGGATAGAAGAACAGGGTAAGGTCCTGCTCATGATGTTTGAAAAGCAAAATATGGATTTTCGCAAACAGGAACAAGAAGACAAAACAAGTGAGAGAGCGCCTGAAAGCTGTTCAGAGGAGGCAGATTCTCCGCGACCAAAGCGTCCGAGAAACAATGAATGAAAGGAGAGGTTTCTCGGGATGACATAGTCATAGAAGTGAAAACGGTGGTTTGGTGAAGTTTAAGAGTTTAAATTATTAGAGTAAGAGCTTTCTGTCTTCTTAGGGCCTTTTTCTCTTCGCTTTTTTTCTGTCAAAACTATTATTTTCTGATCCTCAGTTCATTAGGGAAGAACCAAAAATAAAGAGCAACGAATTTTGTAGAGTTTTCCCTATCTGTGGGATGTAATCTGGATGGTGTTTCTAGATTTAGTGTTTATGTTAACTAACTTTTTTGGGAAATTTTCTAAAATAGCCATTAGCATTCAAAAAGTAAAATGATCAAAATAGTTTTTTTATTTTAAAATTTTTAATATTTTTAAAAAAAATTTGAAATTTAAAACTCATATCCAAAACTCACCTTTTAATTCTGAACCTTAAATCTGTATTAGTTAATTCAAATGATATAAATACATATTTTATATTTTAATAAAACTTTTTTTAGTCTGTTTTTTTTTTGAATGCTATTTTTGTGAAGATAAACTAAAAAGGGGACTATCCAAAAAAAATCTTTTTTTTTTTGCTTTTAGCATTTTCTGTTCAGGTAGTAGAAGGTGATTTTTTGGTTAATAGCTGTAGTAATCGTGTAATCGCTTGAGACGGAAGAAAGTCATAAACTCGAAATTAGTTGCAAGTCTTTTGATATTAATCAATTCATTTTTGAAGTAAACACAGCGAGTTACCTTTTTGATATTTTTAATGGAATTATTGGCTGTCGAATTTTTATGAATTTAAAAATTCAAACAAATTTGTGTATTGGATCAGTGGTTTTAAAATCTTTGTAAAATTGGAAGAGAAAAAAAGAGTTTTTTTTTTGTGTGCCTGCGCCGGTGGTTTTTATGACACCAATATTAAAATTTTTCTTTCATAATCTTTCAAGAATATTTTTGTTTTCCGTCGGTTTTTGTAATACTAACGGCGGCCCTCATGAGCAGGACACCGGGGAAGAGAAGCCGCAAGAGATCTGGAGTATCAAGCAAAGTGAACTTGAGGAGGAGTAGAGAAACAGAGAGCAACGTAACATAATTAGAAAACTAGGATGAAAGGAAGATATCATAGGGAATGGGTTTTGTGGTCAAGTGGCAGTGGACGGATTTGGGACGTTAACATGTTTCAAGTTCTTGCGAAACTAAGTCACATTAATATTATTCTGTTCACCTAACGTGGATATAAGTCCATATTTTAGGATCTATTTGAATGCCCTAAAAAAAAGTTCATCCGCGGGCTTGCGACTCTCCTGGATTTAACCAGGTTAAAAAAAAATTCAAAAAGAAAGGAAGATACTATAGGCATTGACGCAAGTAAAGTAAGCACAAAATGTTTTCAAATAATTGAATATCTGAAGTATATGTTTCCACGTTTATCTGAGTTTCATGTGTCACGTCAGTATCAAACAAACATATTTTGTGCCTATTGTAACAAGGACAATAACCAAAAAATTCATAGTACCTTCCAATCTATTGTTAGGTTCAAGTTCTCCGGTTATATATAGAAAAAAAAAATAAGAGTATTGTTGTAATTAAAGTGAATGGTACTAGTACAAAGACTGGAGGCTAAAGAAGATATTCTAATATTGGTATGTTCAGTGAGGATTGATTAGCCATACATGTCCAAGCATGAAAAACTCTTCTTCTGTCTCTTATTTTCAAAAGTCATCTCTGTTGTCGAATTGAGGCATAGATCTCACAGAACCAGTCTCAGACATGTTATCCACATCAGATCTTCTAATTGATCTAGTTGATCCTCCTCCTCCAGTTTCTTTAGCCTTCTTCTTCCTCCTTGATTTCTTAGGAACTTCCGGTAATGTTCCTGTACTTGGACTAGACCACGAAGAAAACTCTTTTAGTTCAGACACTTCCTTTTGTCTTCTTGACGATGATGTTGTTCCTTTTTTCGAAGACCTGCGTTTAGTTTTGTCCGATGATATTTCCCTTGTCGGAGAACCTTTTTCGGAAGCCGCTTTCCTCGTAGATTTTGGTAGTTTTGGTAAATCTCTGGTCTGACCGCCACATTCAGACATACATCTCGCAGATGAATCATCTTCTCCGCCTCCTTGGCCAGATTCGAATCCATCACTACTTTTGAACTCGTTCATCTTTCAAATATGCAAAGATAGACCACACGTTAGAACCAAATAAAAAAAAAACATTACTCCTAGCTAGGCATGCATGCATTAGGTAAATACGTACCCAGCTTGGCGCAGAGGCAGGAGTAGCAGATGGTCCATCCCAACCAATATGGGCAACATGCTTTACGTCCGTTGGATTCCCTATCTCTATCTCTTCTTCTTCTTTTCCGCTTTCTACCATAAGTTTTATAACCAATATAATACTCCCAAAAATAAGTATTAATTAATTGAATTCATTGATTACTATGCCATTATTCATTCTCATTCAACACGTACAATGCATGCAAATTTCTTCTACGTGATATATAGTCTAGAGTATCTGTAGTTTATGATTCAGCAACATAGAATTTTTTTAAAAAAAAACATAGGATAAACTTCGAAAGAGGAAGAAGTTAATTACCAAATACTTGAGAAATGTATCGGAGGCCTTTCAATAGGCTTTTCATACTTGAGCTTGCCATTGTAAGTTGCATAGATCTTGAAGTCGGGTGTTTTCTATTTATTTACATAAGAAAATGAAGAAAACAAATGCTAGCTAGTATCGGAAATAGAAAATGAAAAAAAAATTAAGAAGATGCTAAAACAAGGATTTTTGGAAATTAAAACAAGGATTTTACAATAGCAAAATGCTGTTTTGAAATACGATCACTTTTCCAGAGCACAATAAGTTCGCGGCAATCAAATAATGAGGAAAACAATCGATTTGAAATATAACCAAACTGAAGAACGAAAATTGCAATCTCAGAAAGTTCTAGGTTTATCTTAATTAGCGGGTTATCCTATATTAAAAAACAAGAAATGGTTTGGTAAAAGAAAAATATATATAAAGTCACCTAAAAGTCCTCAAATTTCAGGAGTAAAGAAACAAGGAAGAAAGGTTGAGCAACCAAAGAAATGAAAAAGGAAAAAAAATCAAAGGAAACTAAAGAAAAATTAATGTTTGAAGAGTAATGGTGGAGAGGGTAAAGAGGTGACACGGTAAAAACGAGTGGAAATGTTTGTTTTAACCAATATCCCAGTTATTCTGATGGTTAATATTTTTCTTCTTAATTATTACTTTTAGAACTAATCAAATTTAGAATTCGTAACTTTTTTTTTTTTTGATAACTCTGGTATCTGGGCAGCCACATTCCCAACTATCCTCCGAAGGGGTCCAGCGCGCCAACGGAAGAGATGTTAAATCCGTTGTGGCCAAGGCTCGAACCCGGGTGGCGGACAGTACAGCTGTACCTCCTTTACCACCAAGCTACGAGCACTTGTTTAGAATTCGTAACTTTTCTTTTGAAACACAACATACTAGATATACGATGCACCAGTCCTGTTGGAAAATCTAAAAGAAAAACAAAACAAAAATAGAGACATAAACTTAGACAGGTTTGATAAAATGCTGAAACTGATTTCAAAAGAACCACTCGCAAATAACTTCATGGAAAAAAATATTGCGTCATTCGAATATTTCAAACTTAGAAATAGTCATTGTATATCGTAATAAAAATTATAGTGTTGCAAAATGATAAAACTATTTACCGAACAAACATTAGTATAAAAACTCACTCCGCACATTCATGCGTGTTATCATCTATATATTAAAGTTGAAAACTATGAACTAAAACTATGGTTTATGTATAATTAAGTTTTGAACTATCGCGCTTTGATTGTAACTTTTAATTCAAGGAGATCTATGTTTGCAATATTCAAATTTGGAGAGATATAAAACGAAGTCATAGTTCCATGAATATTTGATGCTATATAATATTTTTGTGATTAGTACTTTAACCCGCCAAAATACTAGTTAATAGTTACAATCCCATAGGTAGGATAGTGGCTGGTAAGTTGTAATTAAGGCATCTTCAATCCTATTCCATACACTATTTTGAACCTTTATATTTGTGAAATGGTTTTTTAAATCTTTAATGTTTTTATTTCTTACTTATATAATATTTTAAATGATATAATAACATAAGTAAACAATATATTCTATTATTTAATAATTTTACATAAAAATAACATATTTAAAAATAACATATTTTTAAAAATAACATAAAATAAAGATAACATAAGAAGATCTACAGTTGTGTTTCGTTATTGTGAAAGGATATGTTCGGTTTTGAAAAAAAATGTGTTACATGACATCATGACTACATAGTATAATTTTACATAACATGATAATTGAGGATGAGCGTGAATTCAATGCACCAATCGAAATTGTAGAAGATGAAAATCTTCGATTTTAAAAATTTCGGGATATTAAAAATAAAAAAGCTTATTTTTTATTACGAAATGCATTAGTTGATTATTTGCAAAAGAAATATTATAATGACATTATCGAACCAACTTATATATATTGTCTTTTATTTTAGTTTTATGATTTTTTGTACTTTTTAATAATAAATGTCTAATTTAAATAAATTATATTTTAAAGATTTTTTGTAAGCATAAAATAGTTAGTGTTAATTGGTAAATTTTTATAAGTATAAAATATTATTAACAATATTTAATAAAATATATTATTTTGGAATAAAAAATGAAATAATACATTAGAGTAAAATCTTATTCAATTTTAGTATTACACCTTTTTAGAATAAAATATCTATTACTATAAAATACAGTTTGCTCTCTCCTGAGCCCTCCACGTCTTCTGCCACGTCATAAAGTCGCAGCATGTGAGCGTGACACGTATACATTAAACTAATCATTTCATTTAAATTGAAGTTTGTTGGGCTTTAATCGCTGGGCGTATATCTTTTATATTTTGGGCTGATATTTTCTTATGATATTCGTCTCTTCCCTTCCTTCTACGATGGCTCAGCGACGTCTGCGCGCTTCTTCCAAATCTCAAATTTCTGAAACTGTGTGAGACTGAGTTGAATCGTCGTCATCAAAGCACAGTTTCCAATCGAAAAAATCTTCTCCACGAAACCTTCACCAACCTTAGGTTCCAATCGAAAAAATCTGAAACGTTACAGAGTAAGACTGAGTTGAATCGTCGTTATCAAAGCACTCATTAACCATTGATCTCCTCTCCTCCCACGATCAATCTTTGAATGCATTCCCCTTGATTTCCTTTCTCAGGATCTTCTACTATAAAAAGGTACTTTCTACCTTGACAAATTCATCAGTTCAATCTTCTCAATCATAATCTTTTTCTAAATTCCAGTACCAAAACAGCCTAACCTCCTAGCTGATTTGAAGGTTGGTCGTAGTTATCTTCTTCTGAGATTTAGGGTTTTGTTCTACATTGTATAGGTATGACTGCAATGATATTTAATCTCTATTCTAAATTTATGGAAAGGTCGTGTATGTCTTTATTCCCTAAGGTCGAAGGTTAGTGAGAATCTATTGTTTCATGTCTTTGTAATTGAACCAGTTATTATTTCTCTTCTTTGTTGTGTGTTGTTTTCCGTTTAGTACTGGTGATTCGCGTGGTTCTGCATTTGTTCACTTTAAAAGTATAAAAAAAGCTCACAAAGCAGTGAAAAGGCTTTGATCATAAGGTCGTATATCAGTTTATCAACTTGGTTTGGATTTGACATCAAAACTTTGGTCATTGTTCCAGAAAGAATTGTTTTAAGCTTTTAGTTTTAAGTTTCAATTTTCGATTCTTACACTGAAACCAATTTTTGTTGTAAGAGATTTTGTTACCGCCCCATTTGTTTCTGCATTGATATTCATTGATTCAGAACGGGACTAATGGATACTTCATGTGATCAAAACTTATTACATAGGTCTTTGCAAGTCCCGGCGGGAGAGATTCGGCAATAACCCGGCCGGGAAGTACGAGTATGTTGACGTTAACGGATGAGATAAGAAGGAGATAAGAACCGTTTTATCTTCGAGACAAATCTTGCCGGAGACTAAGGTTGAGAGCTCTGGCTGCGGACCACCTGTTGGGTTCGAGGAATCGGTTAAAACGGCGAGGTTTAACGATTCTAAGGAGGTGGACTGGAAGAAGAATGGTTTAAAGGTTGGCCAGCTCACGATGGCTTTCAAACAGCAATGATGTGAGGCTGTCCAAAGAATAAAGCATATGCCTCTGCGAGTTTATAGACTTTTTTTTGACATCTGCGAGTTTATAATTAAAATGTTTGGATATGATGTAAATGATGTAAATATATATATATGGTTTTTTGGGGGATTAAGAGAGAAGAAACTATCTGTAAAGTTGTTAATTACAAGTGTTGGACGATGATGCTATCAAGCACCTTTACCGTCAATCAGTTGTTAAGCATTTTAGTAGTTTTGAGTTAAACAAGTTTCATTAAACTATAATAAAAACTCCGAAAACAAAACAATAGTATACATGCAAATACGAAGGTGTTTTTATATTTAAAGAATGAAATGAGATCTTTCATATACACAATATTATCTAAAATATATATAGCAAGGAGTATTATTTTATAAAAACAGATTAAATTTTAAATATTAAACAATATTAACCGTTATGTCATCAAAATAAGTATATAGCTAAATAATACAATAAAAATTTCGTAATAGTACGATAAAAGTTTCGTAATGGTTTATATTTTTATACATAGTATTGTATATGCAGGAAATTCATAATATAAATTCTACCATGAAAATCTTATTTAAATAATTTTATATTTATTAACCATCTTCCAAACATACATAAAAACCATAAAAGTTATCATACATATCTCTTGCAAATCATAACACCATCATTTAGAAATAAAATAAATAAATAATGAACAAGTCAGTAAATATATATTATTTGAAATGTCTATATTTAAATAACTGTAAAATACATTTTATCACATATGATCTCTTTTCACCTAAAACATTTTAAAAGATAAAAATATTATTATATACACTTTTTGCAAATGCAAACCAAAAATAGAACCACAAAATCATACAAAAATAATAAATTAGATTACAATTAAACTATATCCCGCCCGTAGGGCGGGCCGACCCTAGTGAAGTAATACATGAGAGATACTATCCGGTAGCCGACACGTAACACGTTTGCCCGACAAGACTACTACGGAATTTACATGATTGGAATATAACATCAACCTCATATCAAACATGTAAAAATAATATACAACATACATACATGTGTTTCTTTTACCTTTGCAGATGTAGATATCAACCTGTATCAGAACAATCTAAAAGTGTACATCTTAGGGTAAGTGACTATAGGAAGAAACAATCACGGACTATATCGTTCTTCTTACCATGAACATGGGTGGGGGAGATATCTATATGGACTCGGTCTCCTTCCGGAGCCAAGAGGAGAGCAAGAGAAGGAGTCCTAGAGAGACGTTAAAGAGACATACCAAACATAACCCAACCTTAATCAACCTCATCTCTTTCTGTCTGGATCCATCGTCACGGGGCATTTTAACGTCTTCGATATGAAGATGAACACCAGGATCTCTTAGCTTAACCTTGCTGCCAAACAGGGCCGAACCACAAGTCCCTTGAGCGTTACTATTCACGTAGATGTTGATCCTGCATCCACTTTGACTTGCTACGTCTACATCCCTTGGCGCCACCATCACAGCCCCTACATTTCTCCCGTTCAAGTTGATTCCGTCAATGCCGGATTCAGGCCCTGGATAATCGTCTTCTTCACCTTCCATCTTTTTGGATAACGCACAAAATGAGTTTGCTCTATTCCTCTGCTGACATGATATTAGTTCTATATGCGTTGCTTGGTTCTTGAGGTTTCTAAAGTTCTTTCTTTTTTTCTACAACGAGAAGCAAAGTGATATATTCTACAAATTGCATAATTAGTATTTACCCATCATTGAACAAAAAAAAGATCCATTACCCATCCTCAAAATTAAGAGTAGTAAATGCCGTAAGACCGGTATTAATGTTTCATAATCCGCAGATAGCCGAGTAGAAATGCACTCTAAACCGGTGTACTTCAATAGCGAACAAAAAAAAGGTGTACTTCGATTTTCTCAGGCTTGACTTTTATATTGCAAAAAGATACAAGCTGAAACGTGTTTGTGCAAGTAAAACATACAACTCTGAGCTACATGGAATGCAAAGATGAAAGCACATGGCTTTAGCTATAACTCCAGAGTAAAGTAGCACATGAAGTTTAACCAGTTTCCAGGGGTCCAAATCGCCCCATCTCTCTAACTTATGATCATGTTGACGGGTTTTACTTTTTTCCATAACACAAAAAAAGAGAGGGAAACCATTTTATTATTGACAGAAGAAAATGAAACGCATCAAAATACCAAATCTAGTTTCCGAGATTTCATTGCAGCATTGCATGAATAAAATTAGTCCCAGGAAACGACCTTTTGAGCAGGAGCAGCATCAATTGTAGAAGTCTGTTGGTATCTTTTCACTGACAGTAGAGCCGAAATTAGGACCTCCCTTGCGATATTGGATAAGAAACTCGACTGGATATCCTTTCAATTTATGAGGGACGAGGTCCAAATCCTGAAACGTCAAGGCTGAAAATAGCCATTGTGTCGAATAACAAAAGGAGTGAGACTCAAACAGCTCATGCAAAGGGAACTCATTTCACTTATGTGAAGAGATGACTAACCCTTGTCAGATACAAGTGTATCGGTTGTAAGCGCATTGATTTGATCCAAATTGAAGATCTGGGGGGATGGTAGAGGGAACGGGACTTTGTTCACCATGAAATCACGAGGACCCGCCATTGCCTAGATGACATATATGAAATTGAAGTATCATTTGAAAAATAAATAAAGAATCCTTAACAATCTAGGCTTCTAATTAGCTTCAGATACGCTTACTCTGACAAAGGAGCACATAAAAAAATCATTGGAGTTTCTACCCTAAACGGTGAACGGTTTACGGTTTGATCTGTTACCTTAGCAATTGGAAATGGAAGCTTCACATATCGAGGCCATTCACGTATCATATCAAACATGATCTCCGCCTGCAAGGAAACACTTGAAAATCAATCCCAATGAGCTGCCACAGTGAAAGAGATAATGAAGGACCATATGAATTTACCAAATCATGAGGGGTAAAGACATCTGGACCACCCAATTCATACGTTTTCCCCATGCTGGAACCATCATCCTTTAGAGCTGCAACGATTGCCGCAGCAACATCAACCACATATACGGGCTGGAATCTGCAATGAAGTTATGGTTAGGAGAAAAAAATGGATCATGGTCACTGTAAGTTGTTATGAACCTGTGAAAAGAATTAGACAAAGGTTTAGGACATACTTGTTTGTACCACCACCTATGAGCGGGAGGAAACCATATTTTTTAACGAACATTGCCCAAGGGTTCAAGATTCTGTCCTCTGTGCCAATCATGGTCGCAGGCCTCATGACTGTCGCCTAGGAAACAAATATACATAATGAACTTACTAGAAGCAGCAGGCTGATGAAAAAAATGCATATGCAAGCCTTTCCAGGTGCATTGTTGCTTTAAAATTTATGAGATTTTAGAGTTCAATAATAACTTCATATACTGTTTTCCAGTTCTACACAAGAAACAACTATAGGATTTACCTTATATCTGACAACAAGTAGAATCATAGAAATATTAGGATGATAGTTACAGAAGAGAGCGTTTTAGGTTCCAAAAGCTCTGTGATAAGTTTACCTCAGGCAGTGCGCTGAAGACAGCTTCCTCAGCAGCAGCTTTTGCCCTCTGCATTCTTGAAGGAGATGACGCAGACGCTCCCAAACAAGAAACCTGAATAAATCTCATTATCCCACCATGTTCCTTAGCCACCTGAAACAACAAATCCACCGATCCCCAATCTAATTAGACATAACTAAAAAGAGCATGCCATAGAAGACTTAAAAATGCGTAGCTCATTTCAGAAGTACACAACAATCTCATGAGTAAGAAAATGGAAACCTCTTTACCAGAGTTTCCGGGGACAACTTGTCAGGATTCAAAGACGTACCAATGCAAGTTTCTCGGCCATGTGATGATTCACCTCTTCGAAACTGAAATTCCTGGTCTCATACTCTCTTCCTGAGGATTATGATAGATATCATCCACAAATTAAAAGAACAGTGTTGCTTTTTAAAAGATCAAAGAATATAAGACAAAACAAGTACCAATGAGATTGATAACGACATTAGCCTTTGCCATGACAGCCTTAATCGAGTCTTCATCTCTTGGATCAAATTTCATTGGTACTACCTGGAGTATACATCACAAATTTGTTGATCCAAAGCATAATATTATAGAAAAAAGGTGTGTGTTTGTGACACATACCCTAAAAAACATTGTGCTAAAAGAAAAAGAAGAAGATATTACCTGACCTAAATCTCCCATTAACTTGAGATGTCGAGGGTTATCCTCAGAGCCTCGGAAAGGAACTAGAACTTGTGATCCCATTTTAGCTGGAAGGAGCAACATAATTAGAAAAATAAAACAAAAAAAAATGTAAATGAAGGACAAGATTGATATATATATACCAGGATGATGAGTATTAGCAATGTTAAACCAAACTCACCTAGCTGTTGCACAAGATAACGACCAAGAAACCCAGTGGCTCCAAACACCGTAGCTACAATGCCACTGGCAAAGCAAAAGGATAAATTCAAAATTTTCACTAAACAGAAGCTACATAAAAACCCCTAAAAGATGATACATTTTCCCATAAACACAAGTAAACATCAATGAAGCTCAAAACTAAGCTTGCTTTTTTATCCTAATAGACCAATACCATATTTTTCTTCCCAGAGAGAAATGTGATACCTGACGGAAGATCTGCCACCAGTACCCTTGCGAGCGAGGTGTCCCACGCCCTTTGTAGCAAGGGAAGACGAGTATCGACGACTATCAGTTTCATTCACTGAATCAGAAAACCATAAATATATATAAGCAACCTAGAAATGCAAATGGGAATTAAATCAATCGCAGAAACTTAACGGTGATTAGAGACTCCATAGAGCGATCTTAGAGAAGACGACGAATAGATCGAAGTTTCTGCGGCGATAGGCCGTTGGAGTAATCTCCTGGAAACTGCTTGCATCATCGTCCTCACTCCTCAGTTACACGATCGATCGAGAGGCAACAAACACAGATACGCGAACAAGAGAAGAGAGGGATGATACAGGGTAGATGGGCTGGGCCCAAATACAATATTTTTGTCTCTCGATGCAGTAAAAAGTGCTTCACAGTGGACACACGTTTGGTGCTAGTTAAACCACGTCGTTTTGTATTAGCATAAAAACCGAATGAATACCTGAACCAGAGCAGATCCAAAATAGACAAGTTCGGGTCGGTTTAGGATTTAAGTTATCTTCTGTGATGGTTCTTAACAGGGGAAATCGCATAAATAATTCTAAAAATGTCACTTATTAGCATTTTAAGCCTTTGAAATTTTTTCACTCACTTTTAACCTTCAAAATGACTTTTGTATCATAAAAAACCTCCAAAGCAAAAAATTGTCATTTTCAAAAGGTAATTTTTCAAAAATAACTATTTAATTAATAAAACAAACAAAACAAATAAATAAATAAATAAATCCAAATAATAAATAGAAGTCGAAACTTTAAATAAAATTCACAAAAATGAAAACATAATAAAAATTAAACTAAAATCTTAGAAAATTATATAATTTTCTAAAATTTTGACAAAATAAAAATAACTAAAATTTTAATAATAAATAATATTAATTTAAATAGAGAAGAACTAATTTAAAAAAAAAAATAGAAAATAGAAAATTCAAAATAGTTTTTTTAATTATAATATTTTTTTCAAAAAATATATCATATCATCGTGGACAAAAACAATTAATTAGTAAAATAATATTTTTAAACAAAATAATTAAAAATTAAATAACATTCTTTAATTTTTCGATTTATATTTATTATTTGAATTTATTTTTTTATTTATTTAATTTGTTTATTTTATTAATTAAATTATTATTTTTAAAAAATTACCTGGTGAACCGGTCAACTTTTTGCTTTGGAGATATTTTATGATACAAATATCATTTTGAATGATCAAAAATGATAGTGAAAAAACTTTAAAGTTTAAAGTGTTAAAGTGTTAGTAATTGACCGAGTTTTTTATGCGAGTTTTTTATGCGATTTTCCCGTTTTTAATATCAGAAGTTGTGGTTATTATTAGTTCAATTCTAGATTTTACATGTTACTGATCAGTTACCCGACTAGACCGTTACCACATATTTGAAAATGCAGGTTACTAACGAAAATGGCACACGATTGTTCGAACTCGGTTTGGGAAGGCCAATAGACAATTATGTCACCCACTTCAACTATTACGTAATCTCTTTGACAGTATAAGATTTGGATATTTCACGGTTCTAAAATGATAGACCAGACCGACTCAAAACCGAACTGAACTATTACTGCGTACTCATGCCAAGTTCACGGTTCTCGAGTACTCATGCCAAGTTCTACGCAAGATATATAGAATGAACGAAAAACCGTTTGATTTTGAAACCGTAAACTAAGCATGAAATAACCGCATGGAACGCAAAACTGAACAAATTTGACTCTACTATATATCCTTTTACTTTCAAGAAGAGAGAGAAGCAGCTTCTAAACAACTGATTCAGCTTTACAACAGAAACCTAAACCTAAACAACTTTTTAAACAAAAGAAAAACAAAAATGAGTGCCACCTGGGAGGGATCTTTTAATCTGCTGCTCGGTCCCGGAAACAATGGTGTTCTTGAATCCCTGGTCTTTATTACTCTGCATTTACATGATCTTGAGCCCTGTTTGTTTTTCTCCATACAGATTTTCTGATTTGCAGCAAGAACAGCATTGGTCCTAGCAGCACGGAGAAGAGGATTCCCTTTCACTTGTGATCCTGACCTTGACCGATCAGAAGTCAGGTATGCCACTTGATCTCGAGGAGTATTCTGTCACCAGTCGAAGGAACATCGAAGACTTATCCTCTAGAAGTCGTGTTGGAGTGTCAAATTCCGCAACAAGACCTGCACCAAAGTTTTATTTAAGATGCGTTTTAAGGATTCGTTTTTCAAGTAAACAGAGAATCTTCTTTTCGTGAATGAATGTATGTTACCATCGCTTAGAACCAGAACCAAGTCACTATCGATCACAGTCGGGATCCGATGTGCGATAGTGCAGACGGTGCAGTCTCCAAACTCTGTTCTCAAAATCTTCTGGATGAGATTATCAGTAGCCGAGTCAACCGAAGCAGTTGCTTCATCAAGCACGAGAATTCTTGCTTGTTTAAGCAATGCACGCCCAAGTGACACCAGCTGCCTCTGCCCCACACTCCAGTTATCTCCATTTTCGAACACTGCACCAACATTATTTTAATCAATGAACCACATCAGCATTCTTTTTCTAAACTTCCCACAAGATATTTGGTGGAAGCATCACTGCAGTATTGGCTAATGTTACCTGGAGTATCGAGCTTCTGGTCTTTTGCACGAACTATGTCCCCCAACTGTGACTTATCTAGAGCCTGCCAAACAAGAAAAGAAAAGAAGGATCTCAACAAATAGAGAATCAAAAATGGTGAAAGAAGATTAACGACAGTCTACCTGCCAAACTTCTTGATCAGTGTGTTCTTCGAGAGGGTCGAGGTTTCCTCGGATAGTGCCTTCAAACAAGGTGGGGTCTTGGGGAATGATGCTGAGACGGCCACGGAGGTCGTGAAGGCCAATGGAGGAGATATCAATGCCATCAATGATTATCTGTCCTGCATATGGCTCTATAAGCCTGAATAACGCTTGGATCAGCGTTGATTTGCCACTTCCTGTGCGCCCCACAATCCCAATCTTCTTGCCACCAGGGAATACACAGTTGATCCCGTGGAGTACAGTTGGTAGATTCTCTCCATAGCGAACCTTTAAGGCAAAGGAGGATGAATAAAAGCTATATATGCGACAAGTTCAACAAGAGAACATTCGAATGTACCTTCAAATTGTTGATCTCAATGGCTCCATTTTCTGGCCACGAGGGAGGAGGGTGAGCGTCCTCGATAAATGTAGGTGCTTCACTGGGGATCTGACTATACTGATAGATTCTCTCGATGGAGATGATTTTGTTCTCGAGCTTACAAAAGCTAAGTATCCACCGGGAAAGGCGAGCGTTTAAATTAAGGCCATACGTTACTGCAAGACCAGCCATGCCTATACAAAGGTATATTCTAAACTCAGTAAACATGGGGGAACTGCAGAGGAAAGAGAGAGAGGATGAGAGAACTTGCTTGGATCGATTGTTCCATGTGGAAAACTAACGAGCAGGATCATGCAGAAGGCAAAGACGAAAGTGGAAAGCAATTCCATGCGTAAACAGAGCCACTCTATAGCAGCGATGCTGCAAAAGAAAGGGCGGGCAAAGCAGTCCAGTAAATAGAGGTTTCTCTTCATGAAACGCTTTTCTTGGCCAAACCCTCTGATTGTTGCTGCCCCCGCGATTGATTCACCAAAAAGATGGATAATTGGAGATTTCTGTATGCTCACAATCCGAACCAACTCTCTAGACGAAGCCATGTAGTATTTCTGCGTTTTTAAGTGAAAAAAAACGTTGCTGTTAAAACGTAACACAAAGAGAAATAAGTAAAATGCTTTTTGCATATTGAATTTGTTGTATCCCTTAAAAGGAATCTTCAGAAAATTAACCAGAAATCACCTGCATCCACAAGCAAGCAATGCCAGTTGGAATTACAAGAAGAAACACTTGCCATGTAACGTTTGTCATCACACCAACAATGCCAATGAGCTGTATTGTTGTTGATGCAAATCCTCCGAGCCTAAAAGGAATATCAAGATCCACCACGCTTTGATCAATGGACACCTAAATGATGCATATAACATCAATGAGAAAGACCATCATGAAGAGAGGACGTCATAGTCATGTTTTAATAAAAAAATTTAAATAGAGAGAACCAACCCGATTTAAGATCCTTCCAGCAGGGGTCGAGTCGAAAAACGACATTGGCGCGCGGAAAACACTCCTCAGCATGTTGAGAAACAGCTTCTGAGCAGCTACGAGGCCGAATGTGGCGACCAGAATAGCTCGGACAAAGATAAATACTGAGCTACCAAATGCTAGCGCAATAAATACGAGGAGAAGGACCGTGGAGCTCACTTTAGCTTGGTCTCCCTCTGTTTGCGGATTTGCCCAGGCCATCCACCAGTTACTTGCAATCTGAAGGAACTGAAACAGTGTTTGCGCAATGATTATGAGTGGAATCAACAACCCTTTATAGGCTGCAGCCATATATGACCAGTACACCTTCATACTGACTCGTCCCCGGACACGTTCCTCTTCCTGAACCAGTTGTTTCTTCCTCAGCCGTTTTGCTTTCTTTTTCTCTTTGATGGCTTTCTGGTTAGACCCTGATGGCCCTTCTTGGACCTCCTTGGCCAGAATCTCAATGTTGCTCGAGGAAGCGTTGGATTTTGGATTGTGTGGCAATGACTGGTCTAGCCCATGATGGCTGTCAGAGTCCTCTGATGAATGGCTTGGAATGTCCATAGCTTCAATTGCTTCATGATGAGCAGACACAAGTGATAAGAAATCTGTTCCTGCTTGTAGCAGTTCCTCATACTTCCCTGACTGTATGATTTGGCCATCCCTAAGCACCTGCAAAATTTCATGAAGTGCTTTTTTGGATTTATATACTTTTCTCTGTGTCTTAACATTAAAATCAACCTTGGTATAAGATTTTAGCATAAGGGTCATGCCGAAGAAATCCTCACCAATATAAGATCCGTTGTAGGAAGAAACTCGACTTGATGAGTTACAAATATCACAGTCTTGTCTGCCAGAGCCGTCAATATATATTCCTGTAGATACGCAAACTCAAGCTTGTGAAGTAGGGAGACACATTCACGCAAGGCAGTGTTTGAAAAAAGGTAGTTGTTTGTTTATTTGGAAAGAAATAGAAAAGAAAAAAAGTGCACCTGGAAGAGTTCGGAGCCAGTGTGAGCGTCAACAGCGCTGAAAGGGTCGTCCAGCAGATATACATCAGCATCCTGATAAAGCGCTCTTGCTAGCTGAACTCTCTGCTTCTGACCACCGCTGAGGTTTATGCCTCTGTCACCGATAATGGTCTGATCACCGTGTGAGAAGAGCTCCAAGTCCCGTTTCAGTGAGCAAGCGTGTATAACGTTCTTGTACTTAGCCTTATCCATTGGACTGCCGAAGAGAATATTTTCTTCTATATTCCCAGACTGAATCCATGCGGATTGTGAAACATAAGCAGCAGTACCGCATATTCTGACCTGTGTATTTCAGTGTACAACTCGTGAAAAATATTGAAGACAGACACACATGTTTTGAAAGTTGTTCAAGTGTTTCACTTACCTCACCCGATATTTTAGGTATTTCTCCAAGTATACAAGAAAGAAAACTTGATTTTCCGGAACCAACGACTCCGCAGACAGCTACTCGCATTCCTCTCTTAACGTTTAGATGAATATCAAACAAAGTTGGCCTTACCCACGAAGGATCCCAAGAGAAACAACCGTCTTTGATCTCCACAGATGTGTCTGACATACCTTGAGAAAGGATTATCGTAGCATCTTCCTGGAGCTCTTCCTCTTGCAGAAATCCAGATATTCGATCAAGAGATACTTTAGTCTGAGCCATCATTGACACCAGATCAGGAAAATTCCTAAGCGGCTCCTGAAGAATCCTGAATGTTGCAAGCGCAGAGAGAACACCTCCTGCAGTGAGCTGAGTTCCTAAGCCTATAGCCGTAGCAAACGTGATTGCAGCTACAAATATGGGCGAACTCCAGAATATAAACGTGATAAACGCTTGAGAGTATAAAGCCTTTCGAAGCCATTTGAACTCTGTACTCCTCATTCCCTCAAGTACGACCCTGTACCGATCCTCCCAAGCCTGCAGTTTCAGAATCCTCATGTTCCTCAAACACTCCGAAGTCTTTCTCATTCGCTCATCTTTAGCAGACATCAATTTGTCTTGATAGTCCTCTTGGATTTTGGCCAACGGGATAGTGGCGATAATAGAGAAAACCGTGGCCGCCAACGTGGCTACAGCCGCCACTCCCACGCTCCTGTACAAGATCCCGAGAGCAAGTACAATCTGTAGAGGAAGCATCCACATATCATGAAGGTACCAAGAGTAGTCACCTACTCTCTGGACATCAACGGCCATGTAGTTCACAATTTCGCCGCTCGTGTGGTTCTGCTTAGTTATACTCGAGAGTTTTAGCCCTTTTCTGTACACCATAGCCGTTAGAGCCGATCTCACATGCATCCCCAAGATATCGACACCAAGATACCACTGCCGGGTTGTTAAAGTCTCTGCGAGCTTGGCCGCAAAGAAGATACCAGCGAGGATGTAACCCTCGTGAGGGTAAGTCTCTTTCCCGCCCAGATAATTAACAAAGTCATTCACCAAATAAGGACCCACATACGAAACAAGAGTGTTCAAGCCAGCAAAGACTGCATTACAAGCCGCTTCTTTCCAAAACGACTTCAAGATGGCCCAAGCAAGAGAAGGCGAGTTCGAGGGACTCTCAGCCTTTAACTTCTCCCAGTTAAACTTCAAGATTTTGTAGTTCGTCTTCGCTCGGTCTTTGGGAGCGAGCAGAGGAATGTCCTTGAGATCCAACGGCCTCTTGGCGCCAAGGGAGAGGAGAGGATTCAGCCACGAAAGCGTAGCAAGGCTGAACAACCCGGCGTCACTATAGGAAGTAACACTGAGACAACCAGCTTTTTCTTCTTCATCTTCTTCTTCCACAAGCAGAGGGTCAAGAAGATGTGGATGTGTAATAATAACTCGAAGACCTGACACACCTCTGATAGCCACGAAGCAGAGGAAAGCCAGAGCCGGAGCCGAAACAAAGTTCCCAACAACGTGTGAAGACAAATGGGTTGAGCCGTTTACAAGAAGCTCTCTTGAGTCTACGAACAAGGCCCATAAACAGATGAAGAAGCCCACAACCCACCATAGCCTTAACAGGAAAGGGAACTTCTCCGCAGAGGTGTAATTACATCGAACAACTGATGCGCACAACACTAACCAAGCTAGAATCTGTGTAATCGGCGAGAAAAGGACACAAACCTCGTTTCTTTCCTTAGTTACTCCGACAGCATCTAACGCTAAAACCGAAACGTGCACGATTAGGACGTAGAGACAGCAAAGAACCGAGAGTTTGTAGCCAATGGTGACTTGAAGGTCACGGGTGTCCCCGGAACTAGAGTTTCCGACAGAGTCGTGATGTTTGAAGAAATGACCACGACGGAGGCAGAGAAGTAAGCGTCTTGCGGAGGTATCGATGATGAACACTAAGAGAAGAGCCAGATTGATGCAGATCGAGGACACTTCCACGAGTGGTAAATCACGAAGAGCAGCGGTCAAGAGGGTGGTGAAAGTGAAACCCATATTCAAAATTAGGTTAATGAGATTTTTCTGAGGTAAAAGAGCATTGAATGAGAGAGAGAGGAAGGAAGAACAATGTAAGGAGAGGGAAGCGAGAGAAGATGGTTATGGGTTATGAGCAGAGGAGGAGTCACGGTGGTGTGGTAAGAGAGGAAACGCAGAGCCTGAAAGACACATCGCACATGTAACCAAAACGACTTTTCGTCAGAGCCTAACACGTTGAACAACACATCAGAAAGAAAAAGAAATGTTTTTTTCTTTTTGTTCTGTTAGAAGAATTTTTTTGTTGTGTTGCATCGATGTTATCTAGAGAAAGACAGAAGAGGACAAAAACACACACATGATGATTTTAACATTTATGACAGAGACCTGTGATCGAAGACAATGTCGCTTCTCTTTCTCTCTCCCCTTGCCCCGAGAAGAGAGAGAGAGAGTAGAAGAGATGTTTCCAGCTGTGTGTTATAATGGCGTTACAACAGAGAGAGAGAGAGAGAGAGAGAGAGAGAGAGGTTGAGTCGCAAAATGGAGGATCAATTTGGATTTGCTTTCTCCTCTTCTTCTGCTTACCTTTAAATCTGAAACTCTCTCTCTCTCTCACGTACATACACCAAATTAGATATAATGTAAGATGCATCGAGGTTTTATTCATCTTCAGACGCAATCATATATAGTATCTCTCCAGTTATTTATTTATCCATTTAAATAGTTCTCATTTTAAAGGGGGACCATTTTAAAATAGGATTAGTTCATTCTTTTGCTTTTGCATCTAACTTTTAAGGATTTCTCGGTACCACCCACAAATAATGTGTTTGCAATTAATAGTTGTTATTAGCATTTTACGACAAACACAAAATATTATAAACCGATCTGCACCATATTATAAACAGATTTGCACCATTTCAATCTTCTGAAAATTAAAAGCTAATTACAGCTACCATTTGTGGTTAGGGAGAGTTGTAGTAGAGTAAATAAAAATATTTTTAAAAAACTATATAAATATATAAACAAAAAAAATTAATTAAAAATTTTAATTGAGATTATATATATTAATTTATATTATAAAATTTCAAAACAATTTTTTTGCTATAATTTTCAGACATCAATATATATATATATATAAACCCAAAATCATTGTTTAAACTTAATATTACACTTTTAAAAAAGTAATTTTTATCATAATTTTGTAATATTTAATTTAAATATTTATATAATATAAATCATTAATGTTCATATTAATTGATGCTTCATTTGGGAGTCAAACCAATGATAATTATTTTGCAAACACATCAATTTCTACTCGTTGTACCAGCTATACAAATTGCTTAATAATATTTGAATTGTAACCATCCGAATCTGCAAAATTTTGCGACCGCAACTGGTGCGTTTACGCCAGTCAAACTCTAAGCTGAAAATTTATAGATGTGTGATATGTGTTTGCAGGTGATTTTCGGCATTTTATAACAACCCAAAATTCATTGTAAACAGCTTTATATTGATTCAAATTTTTGAAAATAAAAACTTGATTTCAGTTTACGGTTACGGATGGTAAGAGAAGATAAATAAAATATATTTTTAAAAAAACTTCTAATAAACATTTTTATTAATACTTTAATCTAATATATTTACACTATAATCATTTTAAAATTAGCATTTTGGCTAAATTATTTTTTCATAGAAATTTATAGATTTTTATTTATATTTGTATTAATAATTTACTACAGTATTTGCTTCTAATAAACAAAAGTTTGATAAATATGTATTTAAAAAAAAATTTAAAGTTTCAAACTAAAAAGAGTATTAATAATACACTTCTACCCTCTGTTGTGTAGTAGGTGTTTTTCTGCCGTGATCCTTGTCTTGGATATTACTTGATTGGTTGTTGCCGTTTCTTTGTTTGTGAAATTGGCTTACATAGAGTTAAACCACAATAAATCAAACCAAAACATAGAATACACACAACTAGAGAAAAGATAAAATACACACAACTGGAATAAAAATAAATAGAAAAGAGATGCACAATCATCATATACCGAAGTTGAACTGTTGTTCCAACTTTTGTAAGGTTTTTATTTAATATGGTTATAGCAAATCAAACCAATGCATCCTTGATATGCTTGGCAAAATCAGGCCAAACATTTACTTGGGGAGCAAGTAAGATGCTTTTTCCTGAATAACCTTCCATGTCTCCTTCACGTGCTTCTCCTCTGTCAATGGCGCTCCAATGGCGCAACGTAGAACGATCTTTCCAGACAAAGCCTTTTGCCCACGCAAAAAAAAAAATGCACACGGTTATGTCTTTAATTTAAAGAACATCATCCAACAGAGAAGAAAAGAAAGGTCACTTACAGTGTGAGAGATGAAGAGTTTCCCTGAGGAGTTTACTGCCTCTAGGAGCTCGAGGTTTCGACGATTACACTTCTTTTCATCGTTATCATCGGTAGGAACCATACGGAAGCAGACGAGAGCAAAGATCCGAGGAGTGATAACCTCAAAGTTAGGATCTTGAGAAACAAGCTGTTCGAGATCTTTGGCCAGTTTGATATGGTTTCTTATATAGTTCTTCAAGGTCTCAGCTCCATACAGCCTTAAAACCATCCATAGTTTCAATGATCTGTTTAAAAACACAATACACAAAATCTCAGTATGTTGTATAATGCATGAAGATGTTCCTGAGAGAGACAGAGAGAGCAAAGAACCTGAATCTTCGTCCCAGAGGGATCTGCCAGTCTTTGTAATCAACAACCAAGTCTGCCTGAGAGGCCTGCCAAAAAATAGTTGATAATAAGACTAGTAAGAATTGAATAAGAAACTCAACCAAAAAAAAAAGAATTTGAATAAGAAATCAAAATCATTTTTACCTTGTTTTTGAGAAACTCTGGATTTGTTGACAGAGCTTCAGTGAGAGCATACTGATCCTATTTTAATCAACATGTCTTTCTTTTAGTACACGAGGAGAAAGTGAGACTAAAAAGAGGGTATATGTACCTTCACCCAAAGTAGGGAACAGTCGAAGTTAGTGAGGAACCATTTGTGAGCATTCATGTTAAAAGAGTCTGCGGTTTCTACACCGTCTATGTACTTCCTATACTCTGGACATATACAAGCACTTCCAGCGTACGCTGCGTCCACGTGAAACCACATCTCATTGCTCTGAGAAATGCAGTAATTACAAGAGAATTAGCATCAGTTCCTCTGCTATTAATTAAGTTCTCTGTGAAGCTTATGGGAAATAAAAAAACCTTTGCAATCTTTCCCAGTGCACCTAATGGATCGACTGCTGTTGAAGAAGTGGTCCCAACCTGAAAAAAACAAAAGAATCTTTTTGAGAGAACATGCTTCATAGTAAGTAACATGTTGGCTAGTGCTTACATTGCCACATAAGAAGAACGGAATCAATCCAGCTTCAAGATCTCGAGAAACGGCTTCTTGAAGCAGTTCTGGACGCAGAGCGTAATTTGTAGAGGAATCTGCTTTCAGCACCCTGCAATTCTCTGGATGGATTCCGGCTATCTGTCAACAACAAACCACCTTTAAGAGTCAGCTTATTTTTAACAAAACTTTCTTTGATAAAAACATCTGCAAATTATTCACTTGGCAAGCTTTCTGTAAAGCTGAATGTGTCTGGTCAGAGGAGTAGACAACAAGCTTCCCAAGGGAGTTCTTGCCAACCCTTCTTAAGACCTTATCACGGGCAGCAATCATCACAACCAGAACAGCTTCACTTGCTGACCCTTGGATGACTCCACCTCCTTTTCCTACAATAAACAGAAGTTAACCAACACTTAGCTAGATAAGTCTTAAGCAAAAGGATTGTTATGACAAGATTTTTTTTTTTGAACACCAAGACTTTTGGGGCCGAAGCCCTTATAATCCTCTAGGCCCAAAACCAGAGCATCTAATATTAATTTCGACACAATGGTCATGTCCTTTCCAGTTGACTAACAAGATTTTATTATGTATTGATAGTTTTATAACCTTTGGAGAGAAACTGATTGGGTAGGTTGAGCAGTTTTGCAAGCCAATCAAGAACGATCATTTCGAGCTCAGTGGCAGCTGGGGAAGTTACCCAACTAAAACCAACAATTCCAAGACCAGCACTCAACATCTCACCCAAGAACCCCGCAACGCTGCTGTTAGAAGGGTAATAAGCAAAGAAGTTTGGGCTTTGCCAATGTGTTACTCCAGGCAATATCTTCGTTTTAACATCTGCAAGAAGAAAAGAAAAAACTCGCATCAGATCTCTCTGTCCTCAACCAAAAAGTATCAGAAATGGTCCAATGAAAATAAAAGTGGGTATGTATTCACCATCAAGAACTTGTTCAACTGTTTCAGGGTGGTCTGGTGCTGAATCAGGCAAAAGGTTGTGAAGATAACCAGGCTGTATCAGAGACAAGTAAAATAACAAAATTGTGTTAATAAACCAACAAAACTATTGCAAAACATAACGTGACGACAATGCAACTTTTGTTAGATCCTTTTGACATAGCAAAAATTACATAAATATGAAACTTTTTGTCACGCATGACATCGAACAGGCTGAGTAAAAACCCACTTCAAATTGAAAAGAAAGTGACCTGAACTTGGCTAAGGACAGGGAAAGATTCGATGGTTTTGTAATAATCAGCAATGAAATCCACCATTCGATGTCCGTACTCTCTCAGTTGCTCAGAGTCCATCGGCTTCAACACGTTCCTACTACCAGTTTCCCTGTTCCATAATAAGAAATAAAAAACAATTACTTCAGACAATATTCGTCTGTAATCATTTCCTAACTTTCAAGAACTTACATTCTTTCTTGTTTTTTCTTGAGTCGCTTTTAACTTGTGCTTATGTCTCAGAAGGTTTCCTGGATGGTTTGGGTTTCAGCCTGCATAGATATCTCTCTTATTTATAGGATCGGGAGTGTGTTTTGTTTTTATAATTTAAATGTTATTTGTACATTTTTAAATGTTTTAAACACCTTAAAAAAAAATAGTACTGAATAACCCTGTCTAAGTTATTATGTTTTCCACCCAAATTGTTATCAAGAGAGTAATGAGATATGGTTGTACTTGCGTGTGTGTTGTGTGTGGTTGTACTTGTGTGTGTGTGTCTGTATGTCAACTTTGCACTGGTGAAATTTTAGGTAGAGATGTTCATCTTTTTTTTCCTTCCTTATATTCTTAGCTCTATATTCCTTAAACAAGTGTATTTTGTTAAACTGTTTGGAGCTAGACTTCTAAAGTTTGTTAAGAGAGTAATTATTTGTTAGACATGTCAAAAAAAAGTTCGTTAGATTATTGTTTTTCTTTTTACAACGACCTAGCATTTGATAAAAAATAATTAAAAACTACTTTAATTGATTGTTTACGGTGGTTGGGGTATATTCAACTAGAAATTTGAAGTGATTTGTATAAAAATGACAAATTTACGGTTATTCAAACGTGAATTTTTAAAATACTTTAAAATTCAGTGTTATTGAATTTGATATTTTATAAAACACTCTGAAATTCACTGTTATTGAACAAAAAATAATTTGGAGACTTTAGAGTACTTTAAGTGTTTCTATAGTGTTTGACGGGACTTCCTTAGTTATAAAAATAAAAATCCAAATCTCATTGTTTTAGATGAGATTCCATAGTGTTTTAACAAAAATCATACAAAATTCTCTAGTTCTCACGCAGTCATCTACAAACTCATTAAAAATCAAATCACTTCAAATTTTAGATTCAATACACCCTTTTAGAGAATTTAGTATGATTTTTGTCAAAACACTTTAACAAATTCAACTAGGAGTTTGAAGTGATTTGTATTAAAACGACAAATTCACTGTTATTGAAACGTGGATTTTTAAAAACACTTTAAAATTCAATATTATTGAACTTGACATTTTATAAAACACTCTGAAATTCACTGTTATTGAACAAAAAAATAAATTGGAGACTTTACAGTACTTTAAGTGTTTCTATAGTGTTTGATAGGAGTTCATTAGTTATAAAAATAAAAATCCAAATCTCACTGTTTTAGATGAAATTCCAGAGTGTTTTAACAAAAATCATACCAAATTCTCTAGTTCTCACGCAGTCATCTACAAACTCATTAAAAATCAAATCACTTCAAATTTTAGATTCAATACACCCCTTTAGAAATTTGGTATAATTTTTGTTAAAACACTTCAACAAATTCAACTAGGAGTTTGAAGTGATTTGTATTAAAACGATAAATTCACTGTTATTGAAACGTGGATTTTTAAAAACACTAAAATTCAATGTTATTGAACTTGACATTTTATAAAACACTCTGAAATTCACTGTTATTGAACAAAAAAACAAATTGGAGACTTTACAGTACTTCAAGTGTTTCTATAGTGTTTGATAGGAGTTCCTTAGTTATAAAAATAAAAATCTAAATCTCACTGTTTTAGATGAGATTCGAGAGTGTTTTAACAAAAATCATACCAAATTCTCTAGTTCTCACGCAGTCATCTACAAACTCATTAAAAATCAAATCACTTCAAATTTTAGATTCGATACACCCCTTTATAGAATTTGGTATGGTTTTTTTGTTAGAACACTTTAACAAATTCAACTAGGAATTTGAAGTGATTTATACTAAAACAACAAATTCACTGTAATTGAAACGTGGATTTTTAAAAACACTTTAAAATTATATATTATTGAACTTGACATTTTATAAAACACTCTGAAATTCATTTTATTGAATAAAAAATAAGTTGGAGACTTTAGAGCACTTTAAGTGTTTCTATAGTGTTTGACGGTAGTTCCCTAGTTATAAAAATAAAAATTCAAATCTCATTGTTTTAAATGAGATTCCATAGTGTTTTAACAAAAATCATACCAAATTTTCTAGTTCTCATGCAGTCATCTACAAACTCATTAAAAATCAAATCACTTCAAAATTTAGATTCAATACACCCTTTTAGAGAATTTGGTATGATTTTTGTTAAAACACTTTAACAAATTCAACTAGGAGTTTGAAGTGATTTGTATTAAAATGACAAATTCACTGTTATTGAAACGTGGATTTTTAAAAACACTTTAAAATTTAATGTTATTGAACTTGAAATTTTATAAAACACTCTAAAATTCACTGTTATTGAACAAAAAATAAGTTGGAGACTTTAGAGTACTTTAAGTGTTTCTATAATGTTTGACGGGAGTTCCTTAGTTATAAAAATAAAAATCCAAATCTCATTGTTTTGATGAGATTCCAGAGTGTTTTAACAAAAATTATATCAAATTATTTAGTTCTCACGCAATCATCTACAAACTCATTAAAAATCAAATCACTTCAAATTTTAGATTCAATACACCCCTTTAGAAAATTTGGTATGATTTTTGTTAAAACACTTTAACAAATTCAACTAGGAATTTGAAGTGATTTGTACTAAAACGACAAATTCACTGTAATTGAAACGTGGATTTTTAAAAACACTTTAAAATTCTATGTTATTGAACTTGACATTTTATAAAATACTCTGAAATTCACTGTTATTGAATAAAAAATAAGTTGGAGACTTTAGAGTACTTTGAGTGTTTCTATAGTGTTTGACAGGAATTCCTTAGTTATAAAAATAAAAATCCAAATCTCATTATTTTAGATGAGATTCCTGAGTGTTTAAACAAAAATCATACCAAATTCTTTAGTTCTCACACAGTCATCTACAAACTCATTAAAAATCAAATTACTTCAAATTTTAGAATACACCCTTTTAGAGTTACATATAATTACATATTCAACAAATTCACAACTAGTGTCGTTCTGAGATTACTTTTCTAGTTTAAAAATAATATTCAACAAATTCATAATTAGAGCAACATTAACGGTTTGACAAATAATTTGTCCTTAGAGTATTTTAATGTTATTTTTGGTGAGGGACAAAAACTAAAGACATTTTCATAATATTTGATTATTGGTAGGACTTTGTAAAGTCCTTAGAAAATTAATTAATTATTTTAATTAAAAAAGAAATAGATAATATAGAGAAAAACATGAGAAATTACAAAGTTGAAAATAAAGAAAAAAAATTCAAACAAGATAAAAAAAGAAAACAAACATTATATTGAATTCAAATAAACTTAAACATTGTTGTGATTCGGTAGATCTCCAAATTTAGCTCATATATGTTCAACCAAATATTCTTTTAATTGATAATGGCCCGGAGTATCTCGAACTTCTGCTCGACGACCCAGTGTAGTACGGAGGTTTGTAGTCCGTTTGACTACAAAAATGGGATCGACATCTTCTGGTTGTTGAAATTCTGAAGCGTGAAGGTAGGAACCTCGTTCATCTTCGACAATCATATTATGAAGTATGATACATGCTTTCATAATATTTCCTATTTTGTTTTTATCCCATAATTTAGATGGATTTCTAACAATCGCAAATCTAGATTGGAGGACTCCGAAGGCACGCTCAACATCCTTTCGCACGGATTCTTGCTTTGTAGCAAATAAAGACTGTTTTTGACCTTGTGGGAGTCGGATAGATTAAATAAAAGTAGCCCATTTCGGATAAATACCATCGGCAAGAAAGTAAGCCAAACCGTATTCCCTTCCGTTGACATGGAAATTGACTTCGGGAGCGTTTCCGTTAATTATTTCATCAAAAACAGGTGATCGATCAAGAATATTAAGATCGTTCAAAGTACCTGGAGCTCCAAAAAACGTGTGCCATATCCAGAGGTCTTGAGAAGCTACCGCCTCCAACACAATTGTTGATTTTTCGTGTCCTTGTGAATACATTCCTTTCCAAGCGGCCGGACAATTCTTCCACTCCCAATGCATACAGTCGATGCTTCCAATCATACCTGGAAAACCACGTTGTTCTCCAACATATAGTAATTTTTCCAGATCCTCGGGCGTAGGATCTCTTAGGTATTGACCGCCAAACAAGTGGATAATTTCGGCGGTAAATTGGAACAAACAATTTCTTGCAGTTGTTTCAGCTAGTCGGACATATTCGTCAACGATGTCAGCCCCAACACCATACGCCATTTGACGAATAGCTGCGGTACACTTTTGAAGGGGAGATAGGCTAGACCGTCCGACAGCATCTTGTGTTTGTTGAAAGTACTCAAATTCTTAGGAGAGACTATGAACTATTCGCAAGAACAATGTCTGGTTCATTCGAAACCGCCTCTGGAATATGTTGTGCGGGTAAGTGGGAGTCTCGCTAAAATAATCATTCCAAAGATTATTGTGACCTTCTTCTCGGTTTCTCTCAATAAATATACGTTTTTTCGCTCTTTCGGTTCTGGAATGATATCTGGAAGTTCTAAGATATCTTCAAACATAGAATCAAAAATTGATTCATCATCTTTGTGGTGGTAATGATAATTGGAAGAATTGGAAGAAGATGCCATGAATGAAAAAAAATGTTTTTAATTCTTAGAGGAGAGAACTTATTTTTAATCTGAGAAGTAGAGAAGTTGTGCATTTTACGAGCATATGTTTCTCATATTTATAGGCTGAAGGAGTTGTATATTGTTTGTCTTGTGACCCTTTTCCTTTATTACATCTTGTGATTGTATTTTCTTTGTCTTGTGACCTTTTCCTTACACTTGAGTCACGAGATGGTTGAAAAAAAATAAAAGACTCACGAGATGGTTGAAGAAAAATAAAAGACTGACTTGTCACCTTTTCCTTATCACTTCTCATGACCACCACAATAGTTTTAACAAAAAGATACAAGAGTCATAAAACATTACACATTGCAACATAAAACAGAGAGTTTCCTTATCACATAATACATAGAATTTCCATTACAAGAGTTTTCATTACTCATTAGTCATAACTATTACACATTGCAACATAAAACATTACCAAACATTAGATAAAGATGAGGACGAGACCTATGAAAATGAAGACCATAACAATAACAGCAACAAAGTAATCAAAGCTAGAGATTGATTTGTTCTTAGCCAACTCACACACCATGTTCTCTAGTCTAAGAAGCTTCTGATCAATCTCAAAGTCAGTCAACAAGGTGAGAGAATCAACCTTCTCGGCTAACTGCAGTGTGTGTCTGTCCCTGGCTCTCATCTCTTCCATTACAGCCTCGTCCCACCACTTCCAAACGTGACACTCGCCATCATCAACATTGTCGCATGTGTAGTATTTGCGTCCAGGATCGGTTGTATTGTAAGACGTAGCTATCTGAGGTTGACTCCCACAATAGCAAGTCTGCGGAAAACCGAATTATACTTCAGGCTGGGGAGGGTACACAAACTGACGGTTCTCGTACTCTAACTGGGCTTGGTCTTCCTGATTCAGAGCTTCTATTTCGTTGTAGTCACTGTCCGAGCCATCCCCACCATCCCCACCAAATGTAGCAGACTGGGAAGGTTGGCTATAGCTGTAACGCCCCATGTGTAATAAAACCTGTATTTATAAAGATGGAAACAACTAGCAAGTAAACTTTAAAAACAAGCAAGTTAAACGAGCAAGTAAAACTTATGATTAATTAAAAACATACAAACTTATGATTAATTAAAAACAACCAGGAAGCATACAAACCAACCAAACAAATAACTTAATATAGAGACCGATCACATAAAAAGCATACAAACCAACCAAGCATACAAACCAACCAAACAACTTAATATCTAGAAATACTCCGCAAGGAGCTTCTCTTTGGCTACTTCTTCAGCCTCAGTGAGTGTGGTGGTTTTGGATTTGGCTATCAGACTGTCTAAGATGGCAAACTTTGACAGTTTTTCTTTCTTCTCCAAATCTTCCTTCCTCATTTCCCAAACCGCCGTATAGTTAGCAACATACTTCCCCTTACCCATTGCACTACGTCTTGCTTTTGCAGCCTTTACACCTTCAGGTCTTGTCTGAGCTTCCTCAACAGCCTTTACACCTTCACTTGTGGTTGAAGTTTCTGAATCTGCCTTCCTCTTTGAACCTCCAGAAGATTTAGTGGGGTTGAGGTTAAGCCATTTCTGCTCATACCTCAACACGCACCACACATGTTCAAGTGTGAATTTATAGCCCTGATCAGCGAAGTATATGTCGTGGGCCACCTTCAGAACATCATTCTCATGCTTACCACTAGTAATTCTTCGCTCCGCAGCCGCATATGCACCACAAAACTTGTTGACAAGATCATTTATTTTGTGCCACCTCTACTTGTAATTCCGATGCGCGGAAGTGTCACCACCAGGTCCACCATTCAGAGCTTCGAAGAAACAATCCCCTACTCGTTTCCAGAATGTCCCCGACTTTTGGTAATTGCTGGTAATAGCGTCTTTAGAAGTGTTTAACCAGGCACTGATCAGCATCTCGTCCTCCACTGGGGTCCATTTATGTCTCTTTCCACGCTCCACGGGACCGTCTGTAGGTGGAGTTGGAGCCTCGCTTTGTTGTGAACTGAACAGAGGGATCTGCGAAGATCCAGAATGATAACTCTCATAAGGAGAGTTGTCATGAAGAAGACTTCCTTCTTGATTTTGAAGAAGGCCCATATAACCAGCAGACTGGCTATACGGTGTCCTTGGATCCATAGAAGAGAGATGTGAAAAGAGAATTAAGAAGAGAGATGACTAAGTGAAAGCAGAGAAGAGAGAAAGAAGATGATGGTGATAAAATCGTTTTTGGCAGGATGGTTAAATAGCATTAAGAAGGGAGATGAGTGAGTTAAAGCAGAGAAGAGAGAAAGAAAAAAATTAATTAAGACAATCATAATGACCTAACTACAAAAGTACAACTCAGTTAATACACATTACACAACCATAACATGACATATAACTACCAAGAGACATTACTTCAACTCAGTTAATACACATTACTTCAAGTCTAAACGCTTTGGTTCCAATCAAACTAGAGACAAATTTCAAGTTAAAGAGTTCAAGTCTAAACGCTTTGGTTGCAATTAAACTAGAGATTAACTACATAACTACATGCCTACACGACTTATATACCAACTACATTACTTGGGAGCTGAATAGAACGTTTATTACCTGGAGCTCTGGACGAAATGGTTGTATGTGTTATTGTAGATGATCCTCGCCCCACCAGCTTTGAAACCGGGTTGTAGATGATCCTCGCCTCACTTCACCTAATAACCTCAGAATCAAAAGAAACACATTTCAGTTTATAAAAACAGAACACGAACTACTTAAAAATAACGAGGATCGTCTCCATTCACATTGGTATCAGATTAATAACACAACTAAAAAATAGAACACGAACTAGCAAACCAAGCGAAGCAAATCAATGACTAAAAAATGCTATCAGATTCGAGTAAAAAATGCTATCAGATTAGAGTCAAAAAGCTATCAGTCTATTAATAAGACAAACGAGAAAATAATACATGCAATTCCCACCTCCGAAGTAGATCGAAAACAATAACCAAATACATGCAAATCGATTGAACCAGATACGGAGGAGGAACACCTACCCTTTAACCTTCGACTTGCAAAGAAGAGAGAGGAGAACCGCCGAGTGAACCGTCGATTGAACCGCCGACTTAACCGTCGAGAGAACCACCGAGATATCCGTCGAGAGAACCGTCGAGAGAACCACCGAGAGATCCACAGTCGAGAAGAGATGCCTCTGGAGGAGATCCGTCGACAGGAAAATCGTCAGAGACGAGATGAGGCGTTCACCCGAAATCGCCTTTTCAATCGCCCACCTTGAGAACGAAACAGACGAAGAAATGAAAATGTCGATCCATTTTCGATACTCCCCTCACGAAAACTCATCGCCCACTCCGGAGACGACACGTTGCAGCTAAGGAGGCGCTCAAATGTATCTACACGAAGGACGTCCCACTAATTTTTCGATTAATTGCATTTATTTTTAATCACATTAACACTAAAGACTTCTTTTAGATATACCGTTAATCATGGTCTTAGTGTCGTTCTGAGATTACTTTTCTAGTTTAAAAATAGTATTTCATATTTCAATACTTATTTATTATATATTAAAAAGTATAGATAACACTACTTGATAATTTTACGACCACACTTTTAATTTTTTTTTTTTGAAGATTTAGAATGATAGTTTTTGAAGGTTGTAGATAAGATAGGAACACTCTACTAGGCTCGGAAGGTTTTAGTTTAGTTTGGTATTATAGATAGGATTGTAATTGGTCCGGTTTGTCTATAATTGTCAATTAGATCGGTCTCTCTCTTTAGTAAACCGTGTGTGTGTAAATGTATATGTATGTAGAGTGATTTAGCTCGAATATAAAGGCTAATGAGTTTAGGATTATTCATTGTCCTGCATAGCTGTTATGTGTTGTAACAGCCGGAGAGATACAAGAGAGAGAGCTAGAAAAAGGAATCAATTTTCTCAAAAAAAGCTTATACACCTTATACATCTACATGAAGCTATAGATTAGATCGGTTGGGGCAAAAATGTAATTAAAATTATCTTCAGACTATTAGGGGTAGTTCCCTAATATAGGATGTCCCAAAGGTTATGTACGTGAATTTTTTTCTTAGAGAATGAGGAATCTTTAAAAGCTAAAGAATTGTTTGCATCAAAATGGAGGGAACGTTGCCAAAAAAAAAAAAAAAATGGAGGGAACAGAACCTAAAGTCGAAACACATGAGCAATTTCAGAACAGTCTACTTGGACGCTTGTGAACTCGTATTCAACAATATCACCAGCATGACAAAATATTTTCCTTTTGTCTTCTTATCTTTGCGTACAAACAAATATTAGTGTTTTAAACATGTCCGTGAAACCGAAGAGATTGCTTCTTTTTTCCTACAGCTTAAAGCTGTATGGCGCAGACCCAATTGTCAGTATCCTCCAACTCATATAGCCCACTGTCAAAGCAAACAGTATGTGGTCTAGATTTAGAAAATGGCGGAATAAAAAAAAACGTGTAGGGCGAAAATGATTTAAAATGCCAGATATCAATACCATTAAAACATGATCATTTCCAAATTATATTCTTAATGAATGTTTTAAGTTTTCCAAAAATACATTTATTTTTATAAAGGATTAATAAAATTCATTAATGGCATTTGAGTCTTTTAGTTTTGGGCCTGCAGAAATATATTTAAATGGATCAACAAATAATGGGCTTACACGTATTTATAAAATATGTTACTTTTATTTAATATAAATATTTTATGTTCAAATATTAGACATATATATTCTGAAACTAAATTAATAAAAAACATAATGACATTATAATGTTATTTTCTTAAATCTATATATTATAAAATTAATTTTAAATCTAAAATAAAAATAAAAAAATACAAACTTATAATAGGTCATTAACAACAAAAATAAACTAATATTGTCATATTAATAAGTTTTTATATTATCTTTTTTATTTGGATGACATAATAAAAGTTGAGTCTAAGTTTAAAGAC
Source organism: Raphanus sativus (assembly GCF_000801105.2). NCBI lineage: Eukaryota > Viridiplantae > Streptophyta > Magnoliopsida > Brassicales > Brassicaceae > Raphanus > Raphanus sativus. Next base: position 26,382,369 of record NC_079519.1, on the reverse strand, counting down.
CACATGTTTATGTAGTATTAAAAAGTATGTGATTAATTTAATAAAAATAAAATACTATCAGATATTTTATGTTTTATTCGATCATTGGTATTAGATCACAGGTTAATAATGAATTTTGGGGTTTTTACCGGGTTCTATCGGATTTTTAATTAACGATTTTTTCATTAAATCTTAACTAGATTATATACATGGTACGGGTCTACCAGTTCAGCAGATCTGGGTCGAATATGAAAACACTTTTTAAAACTCAAACATTATTTTCAAAAAAAAAATTAATTATATGTTCTTTAATAAAAAGTTATAAATTCATGCAAATCACTCTTGACCAAATATTTGTTCTATTTATTTTTATTTTGAAGAGAAAAAAACAAATCATTGACCACTTTATATGTTTAGCAATAATTTATATAATTATAAATTTTTAAAATTATATAGTAGCAATTTCGGATAAAACATTGTTTAACTTATTTACAAACATAAAATGGTTGTATGACGTATTTTAAGTTTCGTCATATTGTACACACTATTACAAACCCGCATAATTGAAATTTGATCATGTTTCGGTTTATATAATAAAACGAATAATAGTTAATCTTTATACTGAAAAAACAACAAAAAAACACCCGCCCTTTCAGATCACAATCTAGTTTTACTTTTAAGTTCTAATATTAACCAATGGTCCAATACCCACTATGCTACATGATCTGGTCCAACAAATCCAACTTTTATTATATAATAATGTAAACTTTACTAGCTTCTTCTATTGATTAAAATTTAAGCACTTTCTAATTTAGAGTGCCTAAACCAATAGTTATAAGAAATGACATTACATAAGGACATTATCCACAGCTTTAAATTATGAAGTACAATCTAAAAATAAGCAAAAATTACTTTGAATAACAAAACTAGAACTTAAATGACAGAAGTACGTGAACACCAGCCTTCTCTCTTGGTTATATTTGGCGACAAAGCAACTGATAGCACCGAATCTTCATTTTTGAATTTCACCTAATTTTTGGTTATTTCGTTTTTTTCCTCCACCATCGTTTTTTTCCGTCAAGGTGGATTCATTGATATATAACATGGTCCTAACACCACAAACATTTCCATCTGCAAACATCACAATCCTCACCAAAAACAGGACCAGCAAAACAGAGGAAACAACTACCAAAAAAAAAAACAAGCTCCAGCAGGCTCAAATGTCATCCCCTCTTTGCACTTCAAGCGGCCTCCACCATCGTTTTCTATTATTATTTTTAATACTAAATAATTATGCTATTACAAAATATAAAAAAAATTACAGACAATTAATACAACCTAAAATTCTATATATTTTAAAGGATTCATGTTTGTCTAGTGGCGAAACCACATGGAGGCAATGTATATAATTCCCCCACTTATAATTTTTTTGCCTCCGTACATTTCTCTATGCCTCAACAATAATATTTTCTATCTCCACCACTGTGTTTGACTGTATCACTTAAACCATCACATCTAATTCACGTTTGACGGTATTTCTTGTATTATGATGTAGATCTTTTGTAAACTTTTCTCCATTATTAAATATCTTATTTTTATATAGAGATCGCTCACGTCAAACCGATCAACCCATGACCAAGTTTTGATATCTGATTTATTTTCTGACGTACATCAAATTTGAAGTCTTTTTAATATTATTAGTTTTAGGGAAAAATACATAAAAATATTAAAGTGGTATTTATTGACATTTCAAATCTTACATGTTTTTCGACAACCACTTTTAACTTTCACTGAATCTTTATTTAGTTTTCAGATTTAACTAAAAACAAAACAACATTTTGAAACTAAAGAACTCGATTAAGATTTGAAACCCAAAATTATGTTGGATCCAACCTGTTGTAGAAATGGTACCAACCCAAACTGAACCTCGACTAAACACGAACCGAACTTTTATAATATCCGAATGAGCTAAATTTCATGAATCTGAAAATCCAAAAACCGATTAAACTTGAATGAGATCCGATTGGTTCTCAGAATTCCTAACCCTACTAATGCATACTTGCAAAGTTAATTAGAAACTATATGTTTTTATTGTGCACATTTAACGAATATATTGTTTTAATTACATCAAGTGAATGTAACGTTTATTTGGACCTGCATAGTAAAATGGTCTAAAGTGGGTATACGGCTTTTAAATTTCAGGCCCAATATGAATATTTTTATGTTTAATCGTCGCCGTCTTTCCTCGCCGATACAGGAACGGGAATTTCCATGGCGGCCAGGTGATTAATTTACCTTGGAACTTTAGAACAACGAAAACAACATAAATTTTACCTTGGAACTACATTTTCGGCGTGTCTTGATCCCAAAATCAGTTTGATGGACTAACAAACTTCATCCAAATGATAGCTAAAACCAATTTTAGAAATGAACTACATCCACAATCCAACATGCCTTATATTAAGACCAATTTTATATGTTTCTCTCGTGAGAATTATTCTGCAACACCAAAATCAAACACTTGAATTAAGCAAAAGGGTTTCCAAGTGTTCTGTACAACTTTTAAGACACAAAATCTCCTATTGAGCGGTGATTAATTTACAAATAGCAAGAAGCAAAGCTTTCAAACAAGTTTAGTTTGTGAATGATAAAAAAAGGATCAGAGATACAGCCACGATGAGCATGTCTCTCCTCTTCTTTTTTTTTCTTACTTTTTCTATTGCAGCAAAATCTGAGTTAGAACATTTGTATACATCACCTGTATAGTCTTCTGAGGTTAAAAAGGTATCCTCTTTTGCTTCTTCATATAAATTTGACTATGGTTGGTTTCTTCGGTTTGTATTTTGTATAAGTTGATAACAAAGTCAGCTTTAGAGACTTCCGTTCTCAAAGCTCGATAGCCGTGAGTCTGACAGAACGCTAAACAGTTGTGTGTCTACTAATAACTACAAAACCCAAAACAACAAAAGCTTGTAAGCCTCTCTGGATTCGGAAACTGAAGCTAAGATCAGGATTAGGATTATGTACCTTAATGAAGGGTCGGTCTCTCCCAGGAAATGAATCGATAAAACTGTCCTTTAGAAGTAGAGAAACCTGAGGAAAGACAAAAATTGTATATATATTTACTGAGAGACTAGAGTGGAAGTAGTAATTCTTTTACGCTTTTGAGGAAGAGTCGCTATTACCCTGTCGCTATTGGATTGAACACTTGTTATGGTGTGAGAGTGTAAGTCTGAGCAAAGAGACTCCATGTAATCTCTCATTACTCTCAAGAATTTAGTCGCGGCTTCTGCCTGAGAAGAACATTTGGTCATATCAAATCGGGGTCAAGTAATACAAATTTTCGGTCATGCACTGGTAACTACTTACTTGTACTTCACTGCATTTATAAACCGGATGTTTTTTAGCAGTCGAGCTATAGTGAGCCAGTGTGGCGTGGATTGGAGTCAACTGAGCCATAAGTTCTTTACGCTGAGGCAATGTTGGCATGTTACATACTTTCACCTGAAAATAGCAAAGTTAACGTTACATGCCTTGAGAGTTGTGGATTCTACTTGACAGAAAGAAAGAAACAAGAGACTTTCATGGTAAGGCCACCAAACCTGATTGCCGAGGATGTTAACTAATACAAGATTAGACGTCTTGACTTTCCAATCTGTAGGTTTACTGTGTATTCCAACCTGCCACGTGGTGTAAATTGAGACTGTGTGACCAACAAGAAAACATACATATAGCTCACGATTTACGATCCAAACAACAACCACTAGTAGACTAATGAACATTCAAATCCTCAGAATAAGTCATCATCTAACTAGCTATTAGAGGCACGGCCCGAGTTACTTCATATGAAAAAAATAAAACTTACGAGGAACGGAACGGGTGCCTCCAGGAAATCAGACATCCTTCCGGGCAAAACCTGAAAACGACAGAGAAAAGTTACGAATAAGGAAACCCCCAATTTTATGTGGTCCACTGTTTTTCTAGTGATGTGGTACTTACCGGAAGCAATAAACTCTGCCACTGAAACGGCTGAATCATTGGGACAAGAGACAGTACTATAGCTGACAAAACACCCTGCATTAGTCATTGGTTAGTCCAACTGACAAATTTTCATTTAAATCTTCTCAAGGGGACTGAAAATGGATAAACGATCGGAGGATAGAAGATTTAACTAACCAGATTTGGGCAGATTACCACAATTTGCTTCTCTAATAAAACTCCTGAAAGGAGTGACAAAATCTGGGAGGAAGAAAATACTTTGTTAACTCAAGGCACAAAGAAGAGTTGCACATTGCATCCAACGCAAAAAACAACTAGAATCCGTACAGTTTCAAGAGAGAGAATACGGCAAACTGTTGCTGTTGTCCACATTGAGAGACCCATGGCCTCCTCAGCAGCTGCCAACCTCGCATTTATCTTTGGCAAAGAAAGTTAACTGAGATGAGATTACAAATTAGAGGAAAGATATAGTTAACGATGTAAAGTATACCCCGGAAGAATCAGAAGAGCAGATATATTCTTCTGACAATCCAAGAGCTGAAACAGGTGGCCGTGTATACTCGATGGATTGTAAATGTTCCAGCGGCTGGAAAACTACTTCACTTCCACGGGAAGGAATTGCCAATGAATGGTAGCCGCAGATTAACTGTAACGCATCATTGTTATGTTCCTATCAAGAGAACAATGACCATTAATGAGATAATAGAGCAACTAAATGATTAAACTACTAGTGATCTCCTTACCTTAGCCCATTCCAGAACTAAATCATCTCCGAAATCATTTTCGCTGTTCGATATATCATCAACCTCGTCTGACAACACACTTCTAGCTGAACTGCCATATATAAAAAGGTAAAATCTGAAATTATACTGGTAACGAACTGAATCATACACCGGGAGATAATAAGATCAATTTTGTTGGATAACAATTGTGTTAGTTCACCTGAACACGGACTCACAGCTTTCCATATGCTCTATCGGTTGGGTCCTAGGATCGGTACATGTAACATCCGGAGAAACATGGCCGTTCTCAAAGCTTTGAAACCTTCTTTCGGGCGTATCCAAGTGGTTCTCAGATACTTCGGAAGAACTATCATCGTAGCAATGAAAAACTTTTCTCCCATCTCTTTCTATTTCCTTGATCTGACTTACATTTAAAGTATCACTGGTGACGACACTATCTGGAGATTGCGGTTCTGCAAAGTCTGCAATGTCACTATCAGATATCAATCCAGCAGCAGCAGCCGTGAGTGCCATGACTCCATCCACAGGTATTGCAGAAGCCATCCAATTATCAGGGTTGCTACGAGGTGAAGAAACACATCCATTCATTCTGGAAACTGATGGACTATGGCATGCAGCAGCGAGAGACATCTCACTAACAAAATCTGTTATCCGTTTTAGGCGCTCTTGTGCAATCATACTGCATCAGCAAGTAAAACACCATCAGTTTTAAAGTTCTTCAATCTCTAATCAATGCAAGGAAAAACCATAATAAGAGTAGGGCATCTTTTCTACCTGTTTAACATCTCAAAGTGTAGCTCAAAAAAGGGAACTCTGGTCAGCAAGCAATAGCATCGAGGTGCAGAAACCAAAAACCGACTGCCTCCTCCAGATGAATGCAAGGGTGAAGCAGTGCTTAAAACACCAGGAGGTCTCTGAACAATCTCCGAGACATGTAAGCAAACACCATACAATGTCGCATCATCTGCTACCTAGAATTTTGAGTGCCTCATGTAAGTTTTTATATGGCTAACACGAAAGCAGAGGGGCATGCAGAAAAGATAGATTACCTTGAATGAAAATATGAACGATGAATCATCTTTGCCTAAATGTTCCTGCAGTAAATTCGAAAGTATCATTATATTCAAACAACATAGATGAATTACAGAAGCTCAGACAGATATGTAGAATTAATTTCAGACCTGTCCATACACAAGCTCATTTAGATCACTAAGAGATGGGGTCCTCTCCAAAAGCCGTGCCTGTTACGAAAAATCACGTTTTGACACTCTTAGTTGCTGCATAAATCACAGAATAATGATGCCAAATAACGCCGCATATATTGTTACCACCAGCAGTATGAATCAATTCTGTATAAATTTTCTAAATAACTGATATCGCTCATAACTAATAATATACCAATGCAAATTAACGGTCATTAAATAGATGTAAAAAGACACAGAGCATGCATATCATAATACCTTGACACCACCAGGAAAGCAGAAAGTTGCTAGATCTTTTGGACGCATTGCCACCTTCTTCCCAGGAGGGTATTTAAAAAGTATCTGCGCATAAAATAAAAGTTGATATAGAAAATAAATAAACCAACTAAATCTGCCATGGAACAGAACAGAGGCATCTATCTATATAATAGAAGCCGCAAGCGAGAATGTATTAGACATGAAATAGAAGAGTGGCAAACAAAGTTGACAATGAGCCAAAAATAAACAATCAGAATAGGTGTCTCATGTTACAGATATAAGCACGTCCAAAACTATGAGAACTCAAAGAGTAAGCACAAACCTGTGGCTCCAATATTGGAAATTGAGGCCCACGGTGGCGGAGTATTCTGTAGTCAGCTACTTCATACCTTGACATCTCCATCTCCCATTTCTTCCTTCTACGGAAGGCCTCCTCACTGGCTTCAACTCAGTTTCCGATGATGAAGCCCCACAATGATAAAATGTTCAAATAGTGAGGTCGGCTCCTTATATTTTGTTTGGTCCTGGAGTGTTTATCAAATTAAAACATTAGTCAGCTAATGTGCTATACCATAGCAAGAAGATTTTAGACGATCAAGGGGAAGGGGAACTACGTAGCCGAAACAAAGTGTCAAAGGTTACACCCTAGAGAGATTAATACCAGAGCTTTTGAAGAGTGGAGCTGGTACCACTGTCTTTTCTTGGTTTGCTAAGACCTTCGGGATTGAACGTGGGCCGACTATCGTCACGTAGATTGCTGACCCCACGCCAAGCCTTGTGCATCTGAGTTTTCAGTCTCTGGAAACTATTTGTGCGCCTGTGTCCTGGAGTCTCTATCTCATTTTGAGGGTGCTTATGTGCTAGTGATGGTGACTGTGGTAAGACCGGACCATTAAAGTACACGTTTTGAATAGTCTCTCCAGCTGCTATAACTGCATCCGGAGTACACGAGGGAGAGTCTTGCTCACCTGCAACTTGGCTCATTTCCATATTTCCAACAGTTGTGTCATCAGTTTGTGTCTCACACATTAACCTCTGCATTCCATCATCTTCACCTTCCTTTCCCAAGACGCTGTTCTGATCCCTCCCTTTATCTACTTCAGTTCCATCCACCTTGAGATGACCATTTGCCACTTGTGTATCAAGTTGTTCAATCTCTCTACCAGGAGTATTTGGGGTCGTTGTCCTCCCTCTCAGGTGAAACCTGAACTAGATTCTTCACAATCTCTCTCCAACACCGCTTGTTCTTTCTTCATCCCTCTTTACCCTTACCAAAGGAGGCTGCTCATACTGCTTAGGAGACTCATGTCCTTGACCATTTTCATTCCTCCCCACTTCTTCTCTACTCTCTTTCGTGAATCATGTCGAAAGTAGTAGTATGCTCATCGTCTCCATCCCTAAAGACGTCACTTTTACATTCATCCGTCTTATTGGGGTATCTGAAAAGATCAATCTGTATTCCCATCTCCCCGGTGAACTGCCAACACCTCTCCCTTCATATCCGTATTAGAACTCGTCTTTCACACAACACCTCTCAGACACCATGGATTACTAGCATATCTTCAGATATTTCCTAAAAAAAACATTAACATCAACACACTAGAAGAAATGAATACAAAATTTCTAGTGGAACTCGAAGAATCTAACGACCTCTTTTTCTGAAAAACGAAAACCCTAATTTTCGAATTGGGTTGAAATCGAAGGAATCCAGAGAGGAATAATTCAAGGTTCCAGCTATCGCGAATTGAAAAGAGCCCTCAGAATCAAATCACAGCAATACAGATTTAGGTTCAGGAATTTAAGAACGATATACCTCCTCCTCCTCCTCCAGCCAAATCAATCAATGCTTCCTCCTGAGGAATTGTTTCTTATTTTAATTTAATGAAAAATTCAAAACATGAAAATCAATCCAGATAAAGGAATCAAACTTGTAACGGAAGGGTTGGATTGTGATTTTATGGAGGGAGGAGGGAGGAAACGAAATGAATGCGCGGCGTGACGATTTGAGAGAGAGAGATTATTTGACCAACACAAAAGCGGAAATGAATCTTCTTCTTCTTCTTCCTTTTTGTCTGTGGGCTCGGGGGGAATAAGATTGGGGAGTAAAAAGATTGTGTCTAAATATAGAATTATACGTAAAAAGGGAGGTTATACTTAATATCAGGAGAATAAACAACAGCTCCTTTTGTTTCTACTCTTCTAAAACGTGGCCTTCATGTTTTTGAGCATACATTACATACACCCAAAATATATTATTCATTATGTAAAATTTGACTTGTTACCTTTAGACAAGAAAATAGACTTGTTTTTTCTTCTACTTACAACTTATGTTACATTGAAATCGAGAACTGGTACACAGAACATCTAGAAGCGTAGAAGTGAATTTAAAAAAAAAATTAAAAATCAGGTACGTGTTGGAAAGAAGCATATATCCAAATATATACATATATATATATATATATATATATATATATATATATATATGACTAAAATGTATATGATTCAAACTAAAATATACATTTTTCATTTATATAATTTAAATGATTTCATATTGTAATTGTAGAAATATAAATAAATTAAGGTTATAAAATTATTATCAAATTAATTATTTTAATATTTCATAAATAACTGACACAATATATTTTAAATACATATGCTATATATGGCTCCGATTGACGTGTAGACTGTTGGGGCCTTACGATATTCTAGAACTGTGAAAGTCAAAACAAAACCAATTAAACTTTTATCTTCAACTGTTTTTCTAAGATTTCTACAGTTTTCAATCGTCAGATTGTTAACTATTTACTCTTAAAATATTTGTTTACTCTAAAGCCAGAATAAACGATGGTTGTGAAAGATTTTTTGTGTGCATTTTCAAGTTTCTTTCTTTCTCTTATAAAAATTAAAAAATTAGAATAAAAATATGTAACACAAACAAAATAAAATCCAATAAAATATTAAATTAAATCAAACTAAAATTTCAACTTCCATTTTTTCTTGTACAAACATAAATTATTATTTTATTATTTTAGAAAAAATAAATAAAATACAATTTTTGGAATAAATTTTCACTAATTTCTAGTTTTAAGTTACATAATACTCCCAATGTTTGAAGAGATATGTGTTTTAGAATTTT